>NW_027512412.1:0-300000 GCF_048772815.1 Callospermophilus lateralis
AGGTGCCTTTGTGGGTGTGGTTGTGAGTTTGTGATTTTGTCTCATGTTGTGAGAATAGGAAGGAAAGGTGGTTTGTATGGTTTGGAGTGAACTGTTTCTCGTAAGTCGTTTGAAAAGGCGAGTGTTTCTATGTCTGTGTATCCCATGGTGTTCGTGGTTGTAGACATTAGAAAAGAGAGTGCATCAATGGATGTGTCCTGTCTAGTAGAAAGCTTCCCATTTCATCCTGCCCAATTTATGAATGGATTGCGGCTTTACTTAAAGATGGGCATAACCTACTACATTCCTAATTTCCAGGTTTCTTCATGAATTCTGTTCACTCTCCAGTATAGGCTCATGGTTTTGTGTCTAACATATGTACCACCTCCAAGCTCTGTGACATGGTCATGTACTGGATAGCTGAAGGGAATGGCGAGCATCTCAAAAAACTCAGATATCAGTGTGACCAGGAAATTCTCAGTGGAAAAACCCTGCTTTGGGCATTTTGCTTATATATTGTTCTGTTGAACTGAATGTCAGGAAGTTCTTGCTCTGGCCACCCCTTTGTGAAGCCTGAAGTAAACAGTTTTCAAATGGAAATGAATGGGCATCACCTGTGGCTCTTTGCTTAATTGCTTTGGAAAGGGATGTGTCTGAATTAGCATCTTGGCCCTGTGTGAGTTTGTGGCTTAGATTCTCAGCACCAGATGGATCTAAAGAAAGATCCCATGTGTGCATCTAAAACCAAAATGGCAAATAGACCAGTCATTGTGGATAAAGTCTCGCTTTCCTCTGTGAGGTTCCTGACCTCTATCAAGTGAGAATAGGGATCCTTTGTGTCAATTGAGTTCTTCAAAGCCCTGCAGAGGTGCTTGGGTTTTCTCATGACTCTCATTCACATAAACAATCTATACCTCTAACTCAGTAGGCCTCAAATTGAAGAAGCGCTGCAGTATTAACGGCATGCCTATTTGATCACTCCTGGTTCACAGGAAGTATGTCCAGGCCACCCTGACTTTAGGCAAATGAGGGGCAAGGGAGCTTATTTTGGACACTGTCTTGGACTGTGCCCCTCATGGAAACCTCCAGCCAGAGGTTATGATGAGTATCTATATGGAAACAGATGAGGGCAATGTGGGAGTGTATTGGTTTTAATTGTGGTCATTGTGTGGCAGTTAAAGGAGATGCCTGGGTCCACATGGGCTTGAACTCTGGTGTGATTACACTTAGAGAGTGCATTCTGGATCTGATCTCAGAGAACTTGTGCCTTGAATTGTGTTGGGATTTTAGGAGGGTACGCATGAGAGTCTCCCTTGGAAACTGAGATCTAGGCCCAGGGTGGCTTTCCACAGAGCACTGGGAATTTCAGCCAGGATATCACATGATTTTTTTTTTCTGAAAGACTTGGCAGGCACGGGTGACAGTCAAAACACACATGGACCTCACATTGTAGACCTCAATGGGTCTGATTTTATGTGACATTTTGGCCACTCCCTGGGAAGACTTGTCTGTAACAGTTCTACAGAGCTTTCATTGAAATGAGGTTTCTCATCATTTAATGGTTCCTGTACGAATTGAAATCCACAGTGCCTCCAACTTCATCCGTGAAAAATGGCTAGATAAATACAATAAAATTATTGAAATTTCCATGACCAGGTGGCACTGTAGAAAATTTGGAAAACCGGTTGCTGATCATGAGTATACAAGACAGCGCCTTGATTGACTAGGTTTCATCAAAATGGTGTAGAACAGAGATGCCAGTAAATTGGAGCCTGCTGAGTAGTGGGCCTAGAGCAGTGGAGGGGGGGTGTGTGATGAAACATCTGTGGTGGGGCCATGTTGATCTTCCATTGGCTCCGAAATGCCTTGTGACTGACATGGTACAACCACCAGACCCTTATATGTAACGGCATCTTGTTATATAGAGAGGTTTCAGGGAAATGTTGAGAATTATGTTGCTATGGTCAAGGGGAAAAGCTTTGTGGAATAGAAGCATTGTTGGTATATTCTCTTGCAGACCCTGACCCACCACACGTGACAGAACTCCCTCAAGCACTGTGTCCCAGGTGATCTTTTTTTACTTCATAAGCAAATACCAAACTCCCAGTGCAGCAGCAAGAAACACCAGGAAAAGTAGAGGATGACCAAATGGCTTCACAGTCCACACGCAGAGACACTTAGGCCCCAGTGGACACAGTTTACCTACATAGAGAGAATTCAGCACTGCTGCCTCATGTTCATTGGAAAATATGAAACCATGTCCTCCAGGTCGCATAGATGCACACCCAGCTTTGATGGTCTCAGTACAAAGAAAGCTCCTTACGAAAACATATATTTCAAGTGCCCAACCTCAGAGGCAGTTTCTCAAGAAGTCTTTAGGGCAGCAGAGCTCCATGTTTGTGGAGTGCTTACCCTGTCCCATACTTTTGGAAACTCCTCTACGACCTCCAAGGTTGTGAACTCATGAGAATATTCATTTCCAGATATGTATTCACAGAATTTTTAACTCTTCTCCTCTAATTGTGTCTTACTTGGGACGAGGGTAATGTCTAGGCATTGTTCTGAATGAGAGTGGGAAGATTTTTGTGCAGCATATATTTGAAATACTAAATCCCTGACACTAACCCATTCCCTACTAGACTCTGACTACTAATCCTAATATGATGGAGAAACATAACCCAAACAGAATAGAAATACAAGCATTTCAGAGGAGGCATGGTGTATAGTTGGACATGCCTTTTGAAATATATAGGGTAGGAGTTCTAAATCTAGTCAATTTTTAATTGAAATAGTTCTACATGTGTTTTTAAAGTTAACAAATATATGAATTACTGTCTTCCTTTCTCAGTAGCCTATTCAGCACATGTGTTTTAATATGCACATATAGAATCCTACCTGGTGTCACACGTACATTCTCGTGAGGTGGCTGACATGGCACATACAAATTGTGAGAAGTGATCACTCCTCCTAAACAATGTTGGAACTGAAAATTCAACCCATGGGTGAGCTTCCTATTTGAACAAACTTATATAAAAATCCATATTCATTAAAATGAATATTTTCGGATATGATGATGATATATATTTCATGATGAATTTCAATTGGCATATATATTGCTATTTTTAATATATATAAAACATGTGTCTTATTATGCACTCCCTAAATTCATTCATATTGATGTATTTGGATTTTTAATCAACTTTTCACAAGATTATTCTCAGTAATATTCATCCACCTGAAATACATATTTGTTTCCTAGTACTGAAAACTAACTTCTTTGAATGGTGCAAACATATCCTAACATTTCTACAGTAACTGACCCTGTTTAACATCAATTCAAGTAGATTACTATGGGACATGATGTGTATTTTGATGTTCAATTTTATTCAACACTTCTACATTACTATTTATTCACTTTATGCACATCATAGGATATATATTTCATCCACAAGTTAGCAAATTTATACGCATTTGTCTGACTTTCAAACACTTCGTGCTTCAGAACACATGTATTCATCCATGTTTCTTGACTGATCTTTTCATGAGACTTCTTTCCAAACACATTATTTTCGATTTCCATAATCACTTTTGAAACACTTCAAAAGTTACCTTGAGCTTGGGGAGGGAATCTGAGCCCCGACTTTCTTAGTCATCCTCCAGAGTCAGAATGGCTGGCTGGTGTGGCTGTCGCTTTTTAGGGCAATTTTGGCCCAGTGTCCTTTTTTCTTTAGAGTAGGCACATTGATCTGAGGCCAGGGTGGCCTCTGGCATGGGCCAATGTTATCCCTTCTTGTCTACCTGTTTCTTAATTTCTGGCCTATTTGTTTTTGTGACCAGGACCTTAGTCAACGCCTTAGTCTGCCTTTTGTTTCTTTTATCCTCCCCTTGCTCCCTTCTCTTCCTCAGTTTCTCTCTTATAGTATACGTTCTTGGCTTCTCTGACTAAATCTCTGAAAGTCATATCTTGTAATCAATCTAGCTTTGTAACTTTGTTTTAATATCCAAGCCAGTTTGCCCAATAAAGGCCATCGTGACAGATGCCTTTGATTCTCTGCCTGAGGATCAAAAGGAGTATATCTCCAATATGCCTCCATAATTCTCTCTAGAAACATAGTGGGAGAATCATCAGGCCCTTGAATAATCTCTCTTACCTTGGCGAAATTACTTTGTCGCTACCGGCTGCTTGGAGACACACTATTAGAGCTCGGTGATAAGGGGACAGATGCTCCCTACCTTCAAAGATTTTGGGGTCTCAGTTGGGTGGGTTCAAGGGAAAGCCGCCTTTGATTATGTTGGGAAGTTGTGTCGGACGCAGATCTTGTTTGAGGGATTTTTTTTCTAGCTTCCTGGAGGATTCACTGTTGTTCCTCTGTCATGAAGAGAATCCCTAGGAGTTTTTGGCAGTCATCCGAAGTAGGCTGGTGTGAAAACATCAATGACTCAACCAGACCTGAGAGCCTGGTGGGGTCCTCAGAAAAAGGGGGATTATAATTTTTTTAAGTTATATAGGTCTGACGAGGAGAAAGGCTAATACTGGTAGGCTTGCATTTTTTCCCTGTGGCCATCGTCAATCATTGGCCCATAGGGATGGAGGGGGAGCATCCCAAGAGTTCCAGGGTTTTAAATCATTCACCGCCAGCGAGTTCCTTTAGATGGTACAGCTTCCTCCAAGGGAAGAGGTGCTGTGTGTGCCGCAAAGGAATTATCTGGAGGGTGCTGGGCCGGCATAGCTTCCTCCAATGGAGGAGAGGCTGAGTCAGCAGCAGGGGAATCACTTAGAGGGTGTTGGATTTTGGGGGACAAGGGCAGGGGATAAGGAGGGGAAGGAGACTCCAGTAGAGTGAAATCTGGTGACTCAGGGAGAACAGAGGGTGTAGGAGGAGTAGGATCAGAGGATTTGAGAGTTCCTGGGGGAAGGAGTCAGAGTGGGGGCAGTGACAAGGAAAGGCTTCACCCATGGAGGAGGAGATATGCAGAGTTCCCGCCGACTTAAGATATATGGCTGTTGATCCAGATGGCTATGTAGCACTGGCTGAAAGACAATATCTCTGACTTTATTAAATTAGTGGGAAGTAGAAAGATCCTTCTAGGGGTAATCCAAATCCAAAGGTGGGCCATTCTGAAGCACAGAGAGTCTGCCACATCCGGCACTTTACTGAAAAACAAAGATTCTGAGCCCTTAAGCGGACTTTGGTCCAGTGATCAAGTATCAGGGACAGAGGCATTGAAGTGCTCTGTCCCATAATGAAAGATACACAAACAGTTAAAGCAATGAAACATGACACAGACAAGACAAGGCAATGAAGACAGGCAATGGACGTCCAACACTGAGACCAGGACTGAGGAGCCGGCAAAACCCAATTGACTGGCAATACCGAATCCGAAAAAAAATATCAATGAGTCCAGGAGACTATCTCGTCCCCATAAATTTACGGGAAGATGATCCAATACATATGGCTGTAGAGTTCCTTCACATCCTTCAGGATCCTTCCAATCTAATACCATTGCACTTCTATGGGGATTATACGCTACTCCTAGGCCTCGAAGCGTTTGAGTGGCTTGTTGTAATGGCCAATGTTTTGGCCATTCTTGACGAGAGATGATGCTAAGGTCTGCGTCTGTATCCAGTAGCCCATTAAATTCATGCCCTTGAATATTTAGTTTTAGCATGGGGCCAGAATCTAAATTTAAAGAAAGCATAGCCCAATCTACACCTGTGGAGCCTAATCACTTGGAACCTCTTTCTACAGTACGACTGGAAAATTTTTCACGTAGGCTGGGTATTATTAGTAACTGTGCTATTCTATCTCCTGGTGAAATTACTGATATACCCTTTGGAGAACTGGCTATAATTTTTATTTCACCTTCATAGTCGAGATCAATTACCCCAGGACTTATCATAAGTCCTTTTAGAGTAGAAGATCTGCGTCCCAATATTAAGCCTACTGTTCCTTTGGGAAGAGGTCCTTTTACCCCTGTGGAAATGAATTGAACTCCCATCTCTGCAGTTAGTACTGCTCTGGCAGAGGCACAGATGTCTAACCCTGCGCTCCCTCTGGTTTGTCTGATGAGGGATCTGATGGACAATGTGTCCTGGGCACTACCCTGATGGGGTTGCTGGGTTTCTCCAGTGCTGCGTATATTTGTGGTTTTGGGCCCCGGAGAATTGAGCCCCCTTGTCCATTTTTTGGCAATGGAGCTCCATGTTTTTGTCCACGATATTGTGGATAAACACCTGGTCCTTGTTCGTTTTTTGATAATGGTGTACCATCTATGGTGGTTTGAGAACAGCATTCATTAGCCCAAAGTCTCCCTCTACGGCATCGTGGACAAATACCTGGTATTCTACTCCTTTGATACCTAGTTTTGTTAAACCCTCCTCCTATGGGACAATTCCTTTTAAAATGTCCTGTTTTTTCACAATTGTAGCATGTTCTTGGCCTGGCATCTAAAGCCTGTTTTACTGCAGCTGCCACAATTTGCCCTTGTTCATTAATGTCTCTGGCATCTAAAGCCTGTTTTACTGCAGCTTCCACGACTTGCTCTTGTTCTTTAATGTCTCTACATAATTTAATATATGTGTTTAAATCTTCATGTTTCCATGGTCTAATGATATCTTTGCACCAACGATTCGCTTGCTCATAAGCCAGTTGTTTTAGTAATGGCATTGCTTGTTGTGTATTTCCAAAAACTCTGGTAGCTGTTTGAATAAGCCTATCTACAAATTCAGCATAAGGTTAATTAGCTCCTTGTATTACCTTAGATAACTGACCTTGTAAACCTCCATTTCCTTGAAAAGTCTTCCATGCCTTAATTGCATCTATAGCAATCTGTGCATATACACCAGGATCATATGCACATTGCTGCTGCTGATCCTCATAAGGTCCCTTTCCTAACAATATATCTAGATTTCTCTGAGGATAACTAGCTGCTGCATTTTGCCTAGCCGTCTCCTTGCAAAATTCCTCATTGGCAATCTTCCATAACAGGTATTTCCTCCATTTAGCACAGCTTTACACATATTAGCCCAATCTGCTGGCTTCATGTTCATGTTGTTAATGGATTTGATAATGCTTACAGTGAAGGGTGCTTGAGGACCATAGGTTGTTACAGCCTCTATTAGCTGCTTCACTGTTTTGAAATTTAAAGCATGGTAATCTCACTGCCCTCCTGCCTCAAATACTGGGCATGTTAATAGTTGAGATCTTGTCTCAGGATTCCAACTATCAACTGTGGGGGTTTTGGGGCCTCCCAGCATATGGAGGTGGCCTTGTTAGTTGGACACTTACTTCCTCTGGTGATAGAAAGGTGTTAGTAGCAGTCTCCTGTAGAGGTTGTGCTGTTGGTTGGACACTTACACCCTCTGGTGATAGAAAGGTGTTAGTAGTAGTCTCCTGTTGTAACTTTCCCCCTGATGGCTTTTTCTGTTTTACACTTTCTTCCTCTGTCTGACTGGCTTGAAAGGCCTTCTCTTTTACTTGATTATTTTCCTCTGTCTGACTAGTTCGAGAGACCTTTTCTTTTACTTGAATTTTTTCCTCTATCTGACTAACTTGAGAGACCTTCTGTTTTACTTGAATCAATATGTCTTCTCCTTCCTCTACCATTGTCTGAACTGAAGGCTTTCCACTAAGCAAACAAGGTACAAACGTCCACAATAGCAATGTGCCAACTGGCAGAGTCCCTGGGCTTTTCTTTCCTATTCTTTTTAAATCTTCACCATGATGGTTCCATTGTGATATATTTAACAACTCCTCCTGAAAAAGCCATGGGCTACATTTTTGTATTGTATCAACGTATGCCCTGACTTTTCTTGATTTTACTGAGATGCCTCCTTCCTCTAACAATTTACTGAACACTCTTTCAGTTTTTTTTTTTTTTTTTTTTTTACTAATTTCTGATCCCGTATTTCTACTATAATACAACCCAACAAGATGACACCAAACAAAACAGCTCCTCAGGAAAAGCCGTCAGAGCCCAACTGCCACCACAGGCTTCCCACAAGCCTCTCCCTCAAACACAAGTCTCCTCCTCTTGAGGCCGATTGGCTGGGTCACGTGGGCGAAGCCAAAAAGTCCCCCAATGAGCAGTTCCATGGTCTGAAAGGGAAGGGAACCAGCCCAATGTGCATCACCACAGAGGAGCCAATCAGCTAGATGTTGCTGGGGCCGCTGTGAGCCAATCATCCGCTGGCAGTCTGAAAGGTCGGGGAAACCGCTCATTGAGCATCTCAATGAGCATCACCACAGAGAAGCAAATCAGCTAGATTATGCTGGGGCCGCTGTGAGCCAATCACCAGCCGGCAGATGGAAGTTTGCTGGCAGCTGCAAGTTTACTGGGGCTCCTTTGGCTGTGGCTCTCAACAGATTATTCTCAGAAATATTCAACCACCTGACATACATATTTTTTTCCTAGTAGTGAAAACTAACTTCAGTGAATGGTCCTTATATATCCTAATATTTCTATAGTAACTGACCAAGTTTAACATCAATGCAGTTAGATTCCTATGGGACATGATATGTATTTTTAAGTTCATTTTTATTCCACACTGGTACATTACTATTTCTTCAGTTTATGGACATCATAGGATATAACCTTTCATCCACAAATTCACAAATTTATAGGCATGTGGTTCACTTTCAATCACTTCCTCTTTCAGAAAACATGTATTCCTCTATGATTCTTTAGTGGTCTTTTCACTAGACTTCTTTCTAAAAACATTATTTTCGATTCTATACTCATTTTTGAAGCAAAACTCACACACTCTTCATGATAAACCGTAACCCTAATATTACCATTAGATGTATAACTGGTTGGAATGAATGTATATATATATATATATATCAATATAAAATTTACTATATATTTTCAAATATAATTTCAATGCATTATTTAAAGTTGGAACCAGTTATATAATTTATTCACAATATGGTCTATTCATGCATCATCTCTTATTCATCAACACAGGGTACGCCTATTTTATCCGCAATACTAATTTATAAGTTTTCAAAATATTGCTCCTCATATTGGTGGAAGAAATACTCATGTCATCTGATCTACATATATATTTTACCACAGTAATATTCTTGACACAAAATGCAAAGGTCACACTTATGATTGTACTAAAGCCTAAATTTAAAGTGAGCATGGATTACTAAAAACCTCCATGTCTAGGTTCCCTAATGCACTCAAATGTCAATCCTATTGATGACTAAATAATTGTTTCTTCCTAAGATTGTATATTCAACCTCAACCCTGTTGAAAATATCTAATCCTATCACTCACTTTATACGTTGCCTGATTTCCTAATGTCTCTATTGATACATATTTACTCTCTTTCCTACATATTTTCCCCAGTTCATCATTGTGACTGACTCTTCACATGTGCTGACATTTACATTCACTCTCTAACTGAAACCCTATTGCTAAAGAACTTTTGGTCCAACTCCTAGACTCACTCTTCTTCCTAATCCTACAGACAATCTTCCTAATCCTATGGACTATCCCTTTTGGACTGGATGATCTCTTCTAAATTCAGTCATCTGAGGTACAGCAACCTATGCCATTGTAAATGAATTTATCTGAGACCTCGGTGCAGAACATAATTCAAGCTTAGTATGCCAATCAATCGCCAAATGCCCTTCTGGGCTTCAAATCTTACCTAGATTTCTTTTTTCGTACTTATATTTCACGTCTATATTCTTATAAGTATCAGAGGTTCCCAAACCATTATTCATCCATCAGAATGATTCCTAACCAAAATCGAACATGCTATTAACCCTAACCATACAATGTTCCGTCAATCTAACTTTACAGAAGAGGAGGGACCGAGTTGGTCTTACAATACAGGAAGGTAGGGGATCTTCCACCTGCTGAGAACCTCAAAAGTCCATGCAGAAATGATCGATGGAGAAGATTTAGGCAGCTATTTAGGACCTGAGAGAGGAAAAGTCATCTTTCATGGCAAACAACCTAGTCAGGATGAAGGGATGTTTCTGAATCAGCCTCTCTCTTCTTAATGTAGAGAAGTCGGATCAAACCAGGCCTTTGTGGAGAGCTGTTCCCAGGTGCCTATGGTTTCTATACCATTCTAATTTGTGAATGTGTCACAAGAAGTAGGGGCAGCCTCCATCTTATGAGAACCTAGGAAGCAACTGTTAGGACATATTGGTGGCCAAGTCAGTGACCTCGTTCAGTTCCTGAAGGAAGTGACCTCACCTACTTTCTTGGTGATGGAATTCTCTGAATTTGGGATCCAGGAAGCCAGGCATGTTCTGAGAATAGGTAGAAAAAACGTGATTTATTTCTTTTGGAATGGACTGTTTCTAATAAGTCATTTGACATGGTGAGTGTTTCTATTTCTGTGTATGCCACTGTGTCCGTGGTTGTAGACATTAGAAAAGAGAATGCATCAATGAATATGTCCTGTGTAGTAGAATGCCTCCCAGCAATCAACCTGTCCAATTTATGAAAGGACTGCGGCTTGCCTTACCAATGGGAAACACCTCCAACCTTCCTAAGTTCCTGTTTTCTTCCAGAATTCTGGCCACTAGCCAGAATATGCTCATTGTTTTTTATCCATGATATGTACCAACTCCAATCACTGTGACATGACCATGTACTGAATAGCTGAAGGAATTGGCATGGCGAGCATCTCAAAAAACTCAGATATCAGTGTGGCCAGGAAACTCTCAGTGGAGATACCCTGCTTTGGGCCTTTTGCTTACATTTTGTTCTGTTGCGCTGAATGTCAGGAAGGTATTTGCCTCTGGCCACCCCTTTGTGAAGACTGAAAAAAACAGTTATCAAATGGAAATGAATGAGGATCACCTGTGGCTCTTGGCATAATTGCTTTGGAAAGGGAGGTGTCTGAATCAGCCACTTGGCCCTGTGTGAGGCTCCAGCTTAGATTCTCAGCACCTGATGGATCTAAAGAAAGATCCCATGTGTGCATCCAAAACCAAAATGGCAAAAAATCAGTCATTGTGGATGAAGTCTCTAGCCTTCTTCTGTGATGTTCCTGACTCCATCAAGTGAGAATAGGGATCCTTTGGGTCAAATGAGTTCTTCAAAGCCATGCAGAAGTGCTTGGGGTTTCTCATGACTCCAAACCACATAAAGAATCTATACCTGACATTCAGTAGGCCTCAAAATGGAGAAGCAGAGCAGTATTAACGGCAGGTCTATTTAATCACTCCTGGTTCACAGGAATGGTGTCCAGGCCACCCTGACTTTAGGCAAATGAGGGCCAAAGGTGCTCATTTTGGTCACTGTCTTGGGCTGCGCCCCTCATGGAAAAATTCAGCCAGAGGTTATGATGAGTGTCTATATGGAGAACATGAGGGCCTTGTGGGAGTGTTTAGGTTTTAATTTTGGTCATTTGTGTGGCGGTTGGAAGAAATGACTGGGTCCAACTGGTCTTGAACTCTGGTGAGAGTTCAAGGGGACTTGGAGACTGAGTTCTGGAAATGAACTCAGAGAAGTATTGCCATGAATTGTGTTGGGATTTTCGCAGGCCACACATGAGAGTCGCCCTTATAAACTGAGATCTAGGTCCAGGGTGGCTTTCCACAGAGCACTGAGAATCACAGCCTGGATATCACATGATTTTTTCTAAAACACATGGCAGGCATACTTGAGCGTCAAAACACACAGGGACCTCACATTGTAGACCTCAATAGTCCTGGATTTCGGTGACCTTTTGGCCACTCCTTGGGAAGACTTGCCTGTGAGAGTTTTCCAGAGGTTTCATTGAAATGAGCTTCCTCACCATTTAATGTTTCCTGAAAAAATTGAAACCCACAGTGCCTCCAACCTCATGCTTGAATAATGGCTATATAAATACCATGAAATTCTTAAAATTCCCTTGACCAGGTTGCACAGGAGAACCTTTGGATATACTGTTGCTGACGATGAGTGTATCAGACAGTTCCTTGATTGACTGGGTTTCATGAAAATGGTGTAGAACAGAGATACCAGTAAGTTCAAGCCTGCTGATTAGTTGACCTACAGCAGAGATGTGCAGTTTTGTGATAAAACTTCTGTCGTGGGGCCTTGTGGATCTGCCTTTGACTTCCAAATGGCTTGTGGCTGACATGGTGCATCCAGCAGACCCTTATATGTAAAGGCATCTTTTTATAAGTAGAGGTTTAAGGGAAATCTTAACAATCAGGTTATTATGGTCAAGGGGGCAAACTGTGTGGGATAGAAACCTGGTTGGTGCATTCTCCTGCTGACCCTGACCCACCACACATGACAGAACTCCCTCCAGCACTGTGTTCCAGTTGAGCTCCTTGTATTCCATGAAACAAATATTAAATTCCCAGTGCAGCACCAAGAATGACGACAAAATGTGGAGGATGACCAAATGGATACACAGCCAACATGTGGATACACTTAGCCCCCCGTGGCCACAGTTTACCTACAAAGAGAGAATTCAGCACTGCTGCCTCATGTTCATTGGAAAATAAGAAACCATATCCACAAGGTCACAGAGATGAAGACCCAGCTTTGATGGTCTCCCTAGAAAGGAAGCTAAAGCTCCTGACAACAACATATGTTTTAAGTGCCCAACCTCAGAGACAGTTTCTCAAGAAGTCTTTAGGCAGGCAGAGGTCCATGTTTGTGGAGTGTTTACCCTGTCCCTTACTTTTGGAAACTCCTCTACCACTTCCAAGGTTGTGAACTCCTGATCGTATTCCATTCCAGATATGTAGTCATGGATTTTCTAACTCTTCTCCTCTAATTGTGTGTTACTTGGGGCGTAGGTGATATCTAGGTGTTGTTCTTGATGAGAGTGGGAAGATTTTTGTGTACCACATATTTGCATACACATTGGATTCATTTTTCTATTTTCCATTCAATATACTGATTCCCTGACACTAACTCACACCCTACTAGACTCTGATTACTAATCCTAATATAATGGAGGAAAGTAACCGAAACATTATAGAAACACAAGCAGTTTAGAGGAGGCATGGTGTATAGTTGGACTTGTTATTTGCATGATAAATGGTAGGTGTTAAAAATATAGTCAATTGTTAATTGAAATAGTTCTCCATTCTTTTTAATGTTAACTTATTTCTGAATTTCTGTCTCCATTTCTCTGGAGCCTATTCAGCACATGTATTTTTATGTGCACATATAGAATCCTACCTGGTATCACACGTACATTTTTGTGAGGTGGCTAACTTTGCAGATACAAATTGTGAGAAGAGATCACTCCTCCTAAACGCTTTTGGATCTTAAAATTCCACCTATGGGTGAGGTTCCTAGTTGAACAACATTATACATAAATCCATGTTCACTAAAATGAATACTTTTTAATCTGTGGATGATATATATTTCAAGATAAATTTTGATACCCATATATATTTATATATTGCTGCTTTTTAATATATCTGTGATATATATATATATATTTTTTTCACACCCTCCTGATTTTTCAAAATATGAAATATATGTGTCTTATATACACTCCCTAAATTCATTCATGTCATGAATGTGGATTTATAATAAAATGTTCACAAGATTATGCTCAGATATATTCATCCACCTGAAATATATATTTGATTCCTAGTACTGAAAACTAACTTTAGTAAATGGTCCTTTCAAATCCTAATGTTTCTACAGTAACTGACCCAGTTTAACATCAATGCAAGTAGATTCCTATGGGACATGATATGTATTTTGACATTCATTTTCATTCAACACTGGTACATTACTATTTTTTTCAGTTTTTGCACATCATAGGATATATATTTCATACACAAGTTAGGAAATTTATACGATTTTTTTTATACTTACAATCACTTCCTGCTTCAGAACACATGTATTCCTCTATGTTTCTTGATTCGTCTTTTCATGAGACTTCTTTCCAAACACATAATTTTCCATTTCCATAATCACTTTTGAAGCTAAACTCACACACCTTTCATGATAAAACATAACCCTAATATTACCATTAGATGCATAACTTGTTTGAATGAATGATTGTATATCAATATAAGATTTATTATATATTTTCAGATATCAATTCAATCCATGATTTAAAGTGGAAACAGTTATATTATTTATTCACAGTATTGTCAATTCATGCATTACTTCTATATTCATAGACACAGGGTACAACTCTGTGTACCCCCAACACTAATTTATACGTCTTCAAAATATTGCTCCCAGAAATGTTAGAAAAAATACTCATGTCACCTGATCTACATATACATTTTATCACTGTAATATTCTGATCACAAAATGCAAAGGTCAAACTTGTGATTGTAGCAAATCCTAAATGGAAAGTGATCCTGGATTACTAAAAACATCCATGTCCAGGTTGCCTAATGCTCTCAAATGTCAATCATATTGCTGACTACATATTTGTTTCTTCCTAAGATTATACATTGAAACTCAACCTTGTTGTTAATGTCTAATCCTATCATTCACTTTATACTTTGCCTGATTTCATAATGTGTGTATTGATATCTGATTTCCTACATATTTTCTCCAGTTCATCATTGTGACTGACTCTTCACATGTGCTGACATTTACATTCACTCTCTAACCGAAACCCTATTGCTAAGGAACGTTTGTTCCAAATCCTATACACAGTCTTCTTCCTAAACCTACCAACTATATTCCTAATCCTACCGACTATCCCTTTTTGAATGGATGTTCTCTTCTACATTTAATTATCCAAGTAAAGGTCGGATGAGGTCGAAAGAAGAGACCACCAAGAGACTATCTCATGCAACAGCGCAGTGTTTATTGGGGGTCCAGCATGCTGATGCTCAGAGCTCACTTGAATAAAGTAGAGAGCCCTTAGAACAGCTTAAGCAGAGCTTATACACTTTCCTTGGTGACGGCAGGGAGGGAACTTTATTGATAGGTCAGGGCGAGTGGTCAGTTTGCATGCAACCCAGTGAGGGAGCACATTCTGCAGTTAGTCAGTTGGGGACAGCACATTCTGGGAACAAGATTAGCAAACATTTCTCAAGATTTCAACAGTGTTTTTTTAAGCATACAGGAAAAAAGGAAGTGAAAAGTGCCTATTTAATTAACCTTTCATTCCCCACTTCTTCTGGCTACTTTTAATCATAAAAGTGATCATTGCGGGGTGTCACATTCTATGTTTGCTAGTGGGGTATTACCATAAGTTTAACTCATCCAATTTGAGCTTGGAAAAAAGAAATTACACGGTTGAGCAAACAGGGTTTTATAGTTAGCAATAATATGAGGATAATTATTGAACTGTCCAGGGTTGATAAATGCGTAGTTAACCAGGGGGACTGTGTGAACCAAGACTCAAACCACACTTTTTGGGCCTCTCTCTCTCATTGACACTCTTCAAGGCATCTTTTTAATTTACTCCTAGATTTTTTTACAACTCCAGTATGGTCGGCAAAAACACAACATTCTCCATCAATGCAGAACAAAGGCCCCCTTCTTTCATGAAGAGGAGGTTCAACCCTCGCCTTTTCTGTAAAATAACTTCAGAGAGAGAGGTTAAAGATTCCTGCAAAGTCAAGATGGAGGATTCTAATATCTTTAAGTTTTGGTCTATTGCTGCTTCTAATTGTGTCATTTGTTGTATCCCATGGACCAAGGCAGTGGTTCTTGTGCTCACGCCTGCAGCAACTCCTATTCCTAATAGGATGGCTAAAGTGATGGATATATGTTCTCAGTGGAACCGGGTTTTATGCCCCCCTATTTGAACTTCAAATGAACCTGCATTATGATAAAGCACTCTGGGAAACATCTGCACCTTTACACATTTAATCACATCGTCTTGACAATTTCATGAAAACATAAACAATGTTTAAGTCTATAGAATTATACTGTTGTAGAGACGGACAAGGCACGGCACCTAAGATACTACCAAAAACAGGGAAACTTTCCATTTTATTAGCAACCGGATTCAGAGGGCATTACTTCTGTTATAATCAATTAATTCCCTGAAACTCACGTTTAGGTAGTTTCAGAATTTTGTACCCAACATATAAGGGAAGGGGCGCAGAAGTTCACAGACTGCAGAAGTTCACAAAAAGCAGAATTTTTTCTGTTTTATTCCTCTGTTCTGGCCAAGTTAACTTTTCAAGGACACCTGGGTGAAGGAGAGCTTTTTTTTCCCTTTATTTTTCCCCCTTCCAGCTGTTACTATGGAGCCCAGTTGGTAACTTCTTTATCTTTGAAATGTAGCCATCTCTGTGAAGCCCCAGATCAATGCCAAAGGCCTTGTTAACATATTTTGTGAAAAACTAGTAAGGGGGTGTCTAACTTAGGAGTGCTGATATTTTTAGCCAGTGACCAAGTACAACAGGGCAACATGAAAAGAGGAAGTTTATCTACTTTGAAGTCTTTCATGGGGACTCTTTTCCTGAAAGTCCTAAAGTCAGCCATGCTGAAGACTTCCGTAGAAGGTCAATTAATGTTTTTCTGTGGGCCTGGAACAGAGGGGGGAGATGGGGAAGGCGTGGCTGTGAGCAGCTCCGTGGATCTGAGAATGAGGTAGCAGAGATGTGAAAGAATACTGGCAAAGGTGTTTGTGATTTTCCTAGCAACAAAAAGGTGAGCAGTAGAACAGGTAGAGCAGAGGAGAAGATAGGAGTTAGTATCCCTAAAAGCCTGTGAGGGACTTTAAATTCTTAGTAACCTGTTTTCACTAATGACAAAGAAACTTTAAAGGCCATTTTCACTACATCTTGGATAGGGGTCTGAGGGTTCTCCTCAGCTAGTTTGAGCTTTGGGTTAGCTGGTAAGAGGAACTGGTGGGACCCGGTGTGGGCACTGACTGGAGAAGAGAGGAGTGATTCGGTGGAGGGTTACCTCAGTACCTGCTACCTCAGAAAGGGGGAAATGGTCTGAGATCCGGCGGAGGTTTGGGTTTTTGATCTAGTAATTGGAGGGGAGAAATCATGTTGCTGAGGTGAGAGTGACAGCAGAGAGTCTGGAGCAGAAGGCTGAGTGTGAGGACCTATTGGAGAAGCATAGTTCAGGATGTGAGCGAAGGAGGGAAAAGGCCTCCACATAGGGAAATCTCCTTTCACCCTTTTGAGGACATTCAGAAGTTAAAAAGGTCATGCAGAATTTGAGGATCTAGAGATCCCTCTAGGGGCCAACAGTTTGGGTGATCTAATTGGTAATAGGGCCAATGCTGTGTACAGAATTTGATGAGGAGTTTGGGTTCCATCATGCACTGCCTGTATGATCACATCCCTAGACTTACAGAAGAAGTTGGCATTCCCCCCACACAACCGTGACTGTTTGTGTCTTTGGTAGTCCACCGGGCAAACATAGTAATCTAGGCTAGCCAACCTGCATCTGGCTCGCGTGTCCCTACATCCATAATGATTTTTTCCATTATCAATGGTGCAGAATGGATTTAAGGGAAATTTAGTGGGATCCTCTTCATCAGGTATATCCCAATAGGAAAGACCTATAGCCAGCTGACAAATGTCTGGGTGGATAGATGTCCACCATGTCCCTAAGTGGGCTGCATGCGAGATAGATCATACTTCTTTACCAGTAGGATTTGTGATCAGCCATCGCTGCTGAACGGGTTTAATAGGTTTAGGACTACTGGTGGTCAAGGGAAGAGTCTATAGCCTTAGACACAGGGTAAATACACAATTTGAAAGTTTTACCAATCTTTTCCAGTTTCCAGCCAGAGTCTGGACAGGGCGCAGGCTTGAGATGAGAGGTATGGATCCAGGAAGTGATTCTGCCTTCCTTTACCGCTGTAGGTGTTATAAGTAGCACCTTGTATCGTCATTTCCAGTGGGGTTTCAGGGATGACACCTGATGTCGACTTATGTAGATGAAGTCTCTTACTTGATATTGATGTAGAGTCCATTCGTCCGCAGGTTGATAGGCATTGGCCATCTGTTTTCACAGGTATCCCTGAGTTCTTTCAAGAGCTTTAATTCAGTCAAGCAATGGGGTGTGGAAGGAATCGTTAGGTCTTAGAGTTGGGGTTAGGTCCCTTACTGAAGGAGGGGAACCATGGACAATTTCATAGGGGGTGAGGTTACACAAAGAAACAGAGGGAGTGTTTCTTCCATGAAATAGTGCATAAGGCAGGAGCATAGTACAATCTATTATGCAGGTTTCTAAGCTTAATTTCGTTATGGTCTCTTTAATGGTTCTATTCATTCTTTCTACCTGTCCTGAACTCGGTGGTCTATAAGCACAATGTAACTTTTAATTAATCCCCAGGGTCTTGCCTAACCCCTGACTTACTTGGGCTACAAACGCCAGTCCATTATCAGACCTTATTACTTTAGGCAGGCCGTATCTTGTAAAACTATCTTTCAGGATCTTCTTGACAACCATTTGCGCTGTTTCGTTTTTTTTCTTTGTTCCTGGAAAAGGCTTCAATCCATCCTCAAAATATATCTACAAAGACTATGCGATATTTAATTTCAAACCTTGCTGGCTTAATTTTAGTAAAGTCCACTTCCCAGAATTGTCCTGGTCTGGTTCCTCGTAGGTGCTTTTTTGCAGGAAGCCTGGAAGGGTAAGCATTAACCATGACAGACCTGACAGGCTTTTGTTACCCATTCAGTTATTTCCTTTTGCTTTGAGTCGGTTAGTAAAAAACTCTGTTCTTCATCCTTCAGGAATGAATGCAATTTCTTTGAACCAAGGTGAGTGAGTTGATATACATTTTCTACTGACATATTTAGAGCCGTGACTATAGAAGTTTTTATTGAAGGATTTAGAAATTCCACTTGTGGGCCTTCAGGGTTAAAAGTTATTTTGGCCCGGAGCTTGGTGAGCAGATCTCTGCCCATCAATGGGGCCGGGCATTCTGGGATTACTAAGAACGAGTGATGGATTTTTCCTTTCCCCTGGTCCATGGTCCTCTTAGTTGTCCAAACCCGATATTTTCTGCCATTAGCCCCTTGAATTAGAGAACTTTTTATTTGATAGAGAGACCAATGGGGCCATAAGGGCAGAGTATATTGCCCCTGTATCCACTTCAAAGTTTGCTAGGGTCCCCTCCACTTCAAAATTTACCCTGAGCTCTCGGAGGGGATCTGAGACCCAACATTCTTAGTCATCCTCCAGAGTCAGAATGGCTGGCTAGAGTGGCTGTCTCTTTCAATGGCACTCTTTGAAGCAGTGTCCTTTTTCTTTACAGTAGGCACATTAAATTGAGGCCAGGGGTGGCCTCTAGTCTGGGCCCCGGTATCCCTTCCTGTCTCCATGTTTCTTATTTCTGGCCTATTTGTTGTTGTGACCAGGACCTTAGTCAATTCCTTAGTCTGTCTTTTGTTTCTTTTATCCTTCCTTTGCTCCCTACTCTTCCTCACTTTCTCTCTTATAGTATACCTTCTCGGCTACTCTGACTAAATCTCTCAAAGTCATATCTTGTAATCCATCTAAGCATTGTAACTTTCTTTTAATATCCATGGCAGCTTGCCCATAAAGGCCATCTTGACAGATGACTTTTGATCCTCTGCCTGAGGATCGAAAGAGTATATCTCCTATATGCCTCCATAATTCTCTCTAAAAACATAGAGGGAGATTCATCAGGCCCTTGAATAATCTCTCTTAACTTGGCAAAATTTGTAAGTCGCCTAGCGGCCACTAAGATACCCACAATTAGAGCCCAGTGATAAGTGGACAGATGCTCCCTACCTTCAAAGGTGTTGGGGTCCCAGTTTCGTCGATTCAAGGGAAAGCCGGGTTAAATATGTTGGGAAGTTTTGTCGGTCACACATCTGGTCAGAGGATATTTTTCTCTAGCATCCAGGCGGATTCTCTTTTGTTTCTCTGTCATGAAGAGACAACCCTAGGTGTTGTTGGCAGTCATCCCAAGTAGGCTGGTGTGAAAACATCAATGACTCAACCACACCTAGGAGCCGGTTGGGGTCCTCGGTAAAACGGGGATTTTTATTTTTCCAGTTATATTGGTCTGAAGAGGAGAAAGGTAAATACTGGTAGGCTTGCATTTTTCCCCCAAGGCCGTTGTCAATCATTGGCCCCTAGGGATGGAGGGGGAGCATCATTCGAGTTCCAGGTTTTTCAATCATTCACCGCTGGTGAGTACCTTTAGCCGGGCTAGCTTTCTCCAGAAGAGGAGGGGCTGTGTGTGCCGCGGGGAAATTATCTGGAGGGCGCTGGGCTGGCTTAGCTTTCTCCAATGGTGGAGAGGATGAGTCAGCAGCAGGGGAATCACTTAGAGGGTGTTGGTCTTTGGGGGACGTGGGCAAGAGATAAGGAGGGGGACGAGAGTCCAGTAGAGTCAAATCTTGTGTCTCAGGGAGAACAGAGGTTGGAGGAGGAGGAGGAGCAGAGGGTTTGAGAGATCATGGGGGAAGCAGTAGGAGTGGGGGTAGGGGCAAGGAAATGCTTCACCCATGAAGGAGATTTGCAGAGGTCCTGCCAAGTTAAGATATATGGCTGTTGATCCAGATGGCTATGTGGCCCTGGCTGAAAGACAATATCGTCTGACTTTTTAAATTAGTGGGAAGTAGAAAGATCCTTCTAGGGGCCATCCGAATACAAAGGTGGGCCATTCTGAGGCACAGAGAGTCTGCCAGGTCCAGAATTTTACTGAAAAAGAAAGATTCTGAGCCCTTAAGGGTACTTTGGTCCAGTGATCGAGGGTCAGGGACAGAGGCATTGAAGTGCTCTGTCCCATAATGAAAGATACACAAACAGCAAAAGCAACGACACACGACACAGACAAGACAAGGAAATAAAGACAGACAATGGAACTTCCAACACTGAGACCAGGACTAAGTATCTGGCCCAACCCGATGCGCTGGCGATACTGAATCTGAAACAAAATATCACTGAATTGAGGAGACTATTGCTCCTCGATTTCCCGAATACTCTGGAGCATCCCCCAGGGATGTGGCCTGTGGCTCTGTGACACGTATGTCAGCCACCGTCGGAGAGAGCTCACACTCTTCATTGACAGCCATTTTGCGAAGCCCTAACCTGAAACCTGAAACCAGAAAGAGGCACCATACATACCCCAAGAGGAGCCTGTTGGGGTCTCTCGTTCGCCGCTGCCGGATCTCAGTGGAACCTCCATATGTAAAGGTCAGGCGAGCATCGGGTGAAGAGCCCACCAAGAGACTGTCTCATGCAAAAGCAAAGGGTTTATTGGGGATTCAGCATGTTGGGGCTCAGAGCTCACTTGAATAGAGCAGAGAGCCCTGAGAACAGCTTAAGCAGAGCTTATATACTTTCCTTGGAGAGGGCAGAGAGGGAACTTTATTGTTTGGTCTGGGCGAGTGAGCAGTTTGCGTGCAACCGGGTGAATGAGTACATTCTGTAGGTTGGCAGTTGGGGACAGCACATTCTGGGAACAAGATTAGCAAACAGTTCTCAAGATTTCAATAGTGTTTTGTTAAGCATACAGAAAAACAGCAAGCGACATTTACCTATTTTACTAAATTTTCATTACCGAATATACTTTGCCAGATTTCCTAATGTCTCTATTGAAATCTGCTTTCCTACATATTTTCCCCAGTACATCATTGTGACTGACTCTTCACAAGTGCTGACATTTACATTCACTCTATACCCGAAACCCCATAGCTAAAGAACTTTTGGTGCAAATCCTATACTTACTCTCCGTTCTAAACTTACCAACTATCGTCCTAATCCTACCGACTATCCTTTTTTTAATTTTTTTTTCTTAAAGAAAGAGTTAGAGAGAGAGGGAGAGAGAGAGAGAATTTTTTAACATTTAGTTTTTTTAGTACTTGGCAGACACAACATCTTTGTTTGTACGTGGTGCTGAGGATCGAACTCGGGCCGCACGCATGCCAGGCGAGCGCGCTACCACTTGAGCCACATCCCCAGCCCCCCGACTATCCATTTTTGACTGGAAGTTCTTTTTGACAATCAATCATTCAAAGTACAAGGTCCTATGCCTTTGTATATTGATTTATCTGAGACATCTGTGCAGAAAATAAATCAAAGCTAAATATTGCAATCAAAGACCCAATGCCCTTCTGGGCTTCAAATATTACCTTTATTTCTGTTTTCATACTTATATTTCACCTATATATTCTTGAAAATATCGAAGGTTCGCCATACCATTATTCATTCAGCAGAATGATTCCTAACCCCAATCGAAACTGTTATTAACCCTAACCATACACTCTTCCCTCAATCTAACTTTACAGAAGAGCAGGGACAGAGTTGATCTTACAATACAGGAATGTACGGTTTCTTCCAACTGCTGAGAAACTCAAAGGTCCACGCAAAATGATCTCTGGAGAAGTTGTAGGCACATATGTAGGAACTGAGAGAGCAAAAGTCATCTTCCATTGAAAACAACCTGGTCAGGATGAAGGGATGTGTCTGAATCAGCCTCTCTCTTCTTAATATGGAGAAGAAGGACCAAACCAGGCCAGTGTGGAGAGCACTTCCCGGGTGCCTTTGGTTGATATACCATTCGAACTTTTGAAAGTGTCACAGGATGTAGGGGCAACCTCCATTTCATGGGACACTTTGAAGCAACTGTTAGAACAAAGTGGTTGCCAAGGCAGTGACCTCATTCAGATCTTGAAGGAAGTGACCTCACCTAACATCCTTTGTGATGAAACACTCTGAACTTGGGATCCAGGAAGCTAGGCACCCAAATCCTGTCTCAGTCCCAGTCCCAGTCCAAGTGGTCTCAATTGTTCGGATTTACCAACGACAGAGTCAGTCTTTCTTGGTACCTACGGAGGTGAGGATGCCCAAATGCCAGGAAAGCTCTGAAGAGTGGCCTTTCCTGAGAAAGCAGTTAGTGGATCACCGCTGGCTCCTGAGAACTTCACAGTGTTGACCAAGGAGACCAGATCTGAGACAGGACAGGACATTTCGGGGTAACATAGTATGGCCCACCAATCAGAGGACACTATGGATACTCTCAGACTGACTTGGGGGAAGAAATTGTCTTTGTGGATGTGGCTGTTGGTTTGTGGTTTGGTCTCATGTTCTGAGAATAGGTAATAAAGGCGGTTTTTTGGTTTGAAGTGAATTGTTTCTAATAAGTCTTATGAAAAGGCGAGTGTTTCTAAGTCTGTGTATCCCACTGTGTCCGTGGTTCTAGACATCAGAAAAGAGAATGCATCAATGGATGACTCCTGTCTAGTAGAAATCTTCCCAACATTCATCCTGCCAATTTATGAATGGACTGCGGCTTGCCTTATGAATGGGCAACACCTACTATCTTCCTAAGTTTCTATTTTGTTCCTGAATTCACTCCACTCTCCAAAATAGGCTCATGGTTATGTGTCCAATATATATACCACCTCCAAGCTCTGTGACATGGCCATGTACTGGATAGCTAAAGGGAATGGCGAGCATCTCAGAAAACTCAGATATCAGTGTGACCAGGAAAGTCTCAGTGGAGAAATCCTGCTTTGGGCCATTTGCTTACCTATTGTTCTGTTGCCCTGAATTTCAGAAAGCTTTTTGCCTCAGACTACTCCTTTGTGAAGCCTGAAGAAAAGAGTCTTCAAATGCAAATGAATGGGCATCACCTGTGGCTCTTTGCTTGATTGCTTTGGAAAGGGATGTGTCTGAATCAGCCTCATGACCCTGTGTGATGCTGTGGCTTAGATTCTTAGCACCTGATGGATCTAAAGAAAGATACCATGTGTGCATCCAAAACCAAAATGGCCAAATGAGGAGTCATTGTGGATTAAGTCTTTTGCTTTCCTCTGTTAGGTTCCTGAAATCCATCAAGTGAGAATAGGGATCTTTTGGGTCAAATGAGTTCTTCAAACCCTGCAGAGACTAGCCCAGAGGTGCTTGGCTTTTCTCATGACTCCAAATCACATAAAGAATCTATACCTGAAAGTAAGTAGGCCCCAAATTGGAGATGCAGAGCAGTATTAAGTGCAGGCCTATTTAATCACTCTTGGTTCTCAGGAAGGGTGTCCAGGCCACCCTGACTTTAGGCAAATGAGGGGCAAGGGAACTTATTTGGATACTGTCTTTGTCTGTGCCCCTCATGGAAATTTCCAGCCAGAGGTTATGATAAGTGTCTATATGAAGAATGTTGAGGGCCATGTGGGAGTGTTTTGGTTTTAATTCTGGTCATTTGTGTGGCGGTTGGAAGAGATGACTTAGTTCACCTGGGCTTGAACTCTGGTGTTATTAGAGACTGAATTCTGGAACTGTCCTCAGAGAAGTATTGCCATGAATTGTGTTGGAATTTTAGGAGGCAACACATGAGAGTCATCCTGAAAACTGAGATCCTGGCCAAGGTGGCTTCCACAGAGCACTGGGAATCTCAGCCAGGATTTCACGTGATTTTATTCTGAAAGTCTTGGCAGCCATAATTGAGAGTCAAAACACACATAGACCTCACATTTTAGACCTCAATGGGCCTGGATTCATGTGAAATATTGGCCACTCTTTGGGAAGCCTTGCCTGTGAGAGTTCTCCAGAGATTTCTTTGAAATGAGCTTCCTCACCATTTAATGTTTCCTAAATAATTTGAAACCCACAGTGCCTCCAACTTCATCTTTGAAAAATAGCTAAATACATACCATGAATTTTTTGAAATTTCAATGACCAGGTGGCAATGGAGAAACTTTGGATGACGTGTTGCTGGTCATGAGTGTACCAGACTGTGCTTGGATTTACTTGGTTTCATGAAAACAGTGTAGAAAAGAGATCCCTGTAAGTTGGAGACTGCTGAGTAGTGGGCCTAGAGCAGTGGTGTGCAGGTATGTGATAAAACATCTGTGGTGGTACCATGTGGATCTGCCCTTGGATTCCAAATGGCTTGAGACTGACATGGTGAAGTCAGCAGACCCTATTATATTAAAGCATCTTGTTATATGGAGAGGTTTCCGGGCAATGTTCAGAATCAGATTGCTATGGACAAGCGGGCAAGCTATGTGGGGTAGAAGCCTGGTTGGTGCATTTTCCTGCAGACCTTGACCCACCACATGTGACAGAACTCCCTCCATCACTGGTACCTGTTGAACTCCTTGTATTTCCTGAAGCAAATACCAAATTCACAGTGCAGCAGCAAGAAACACCTCGAAAAGTGGAAGATGATCAAATGGCTTCACAGTCCACATGGGAAGACACTTAGACCCCAGTGGCCACAGTTTACCTACAAAGAGAGAATTCAGCACTGCTTCCTCATGTTCATTGGAAAATAAAAAACCATATCTTCCAGGTCACAGAGATCAGACCCAGCTTTGTTGGTCTCACTAGAAAGGATGCTAAAATTCCTGACAACAACATATATTTCAAGTGCCCAACCTCAGAGGCAGTTTCTCAAGAGTCTTTAGGCCCAATGAGCTCCATGTTTGTGGAGTGTTTACCCTGTCCCTCACTTTTGGAAACTCCTCTACCACATCCAAGATTGTGAACTCCTGAATATTTTCCATTTCCGATATGTATTCACAGATTTCCTAACTCTTCTTCTCTAATTGTGTTTATTTGGGGCAAAGGTAATGTAAAGGCAATGTTCTGGATGAGAGTGGGAATATTTTTGTGTAGCACATATTTGCATACACATTGGATTCATTTTCCTATTTTCCATTCGAATTACTGAATTCCTGACACTAACCCATACCCTAATAGACTCTGACTACTAATCCTAAAATGATGGACAAAAATAACCAAACAGAATGGAAATGAAAGCAGTTCAGAGAAGGCATGGTGTATAGTTGGACTTTCCTTTTGAATGATAAAGGGTTGGTGTTATAAATCTAGTCAATTTTTAATTGAAATTGATCTCCATGTGTTTTTAAAGTTAACAAATATGTGAATTCCTGTCTCCCTTTCTCTGCAGCCTGTTCAGCACATGTATTTTCATATGCAAATATAGATACATAACTGGTATCACACGTATATCCTTGTGAGTTTGGCTGTCTTGGGAGATACAAATTGTGGGAAGAGATCACTCCTCCTAAACGCTGTTGGAACTGAAACTTCAACCTATGGGTGAACTTCCTAGTTGAACAATATTATACATAAATCCATGTTCAGTAAAATGATTATTTTTGGATCTGTGGATGATATATGATTCATAGTGAATTTCGATTGGGATGCATATTGATACATTTTAGTGTCTGTGTGTGTGTGTGTGTGTGTGTATATATATATATATATATATATATATATATATATATATATATATATACATAAATGCACACACACATATCTATATCTATCTATCTATCTATCTATCTATATATATATATATATATATATATATATATATATAAACTCTCAAGATTTTTCAAAATATGAAATATATGTTTCTTATTATACACTCCCTAAATTCATTCGTGTTCATATGTGTAAATTTATAGTCAACATTTCACAAGATTATTCTCATAAAAATTCATCCACTTGAAATACGTATTCGTTTCCTAGTACTGAAAACTAACTTCAGTGAATAGTGCATACAAATCATAATATTTCTACAGTAACTGACCCAGTTTAGCATCAATGCAAGTAGATTCCTATGGGATATGATGTGTATTTTGACGTTCATTTTCATTCAAAACTGGTGCATTACTATTTTTTCAGTTTTTGCACATCATTGGATATATATTTCATCCACAATGTAGGAAATTTATAGGCTTTTTTTATACTTACAATCAAATCCTGCTTCAGAACATATGAATTCCTCTATATTTCTTGACTCATCTTTTCATGAGATTTCTTTCCAAACACATTATTTTCCATTTCCATAATAACTTTTGAAGCTAAACTCACACACCCTTCATGATAAAACATAACCCTAATATTACCATTAGATGTATAACTCGTTGGAATGAATGATTGTATATCAATATAAGATTTTTATATATTTTCAGATATCAATTCAATCCATGATTTAAAGTGGAAACAGTATATTATTTATTCACAGTATTGTCAATTCATTCATTTCTTCTACATTCATAGACACAGGGTACAACTCTGTGTACCCCCAATACTAATTTATACCTCTTCAAAATATTGCTCCCAAAATGTTAGAAGAAATACTCATGTCACCTGATCTACATATACATTTTATCACAGTAATATTCTGATCACAAAATGCAAAGGTCATACTTCTGATTGTAGCAAATCCTAGATGGAACGTGATCCTGGATTACTAAAAACATCCATGTCCAGGTTTCCTAATGCTCTCAAATGTCAATCATATTGGTGACTACATATTTGTTTCTTCCTAAGATTATATATTGAAACTCAACCTTGTTGATAATGTCTAATCCTATCATTCACTTTATACTTTGCCTGATTTCATAATGTGTGTATTGATATCTGATTTCCTACATAATTTTCCAGTTCATCATTGTGACTGACTCTCCACATGTGCTGAAATTTACATTCACTCTCTAACCGAAAACCTAGGGCTATTGAACTTTTGGTCCAAATCCTATACTCACTCTTCTTCCGAAACAGACCGACTATCTTCCTAATCCTAACAACTATCCCTTTTTGACTGGATGAACTCTTCTACATTCAATCATCCAGGGTACAAGATGATATGCCATTGTATATTGATTTATCAGAGACATCTGTGCGAACGAAATTCAATGCTAAGTATTCCAATCAAGGGCCCAATGCCCTTCTGGGCTTAAAATCTTACCTAGATTTCTGTTTTCATACTTATATTTCAAATCTATATTCTTATAAATATCCCAGGTTCCCAATACCATTATTCATCCAGCAGAATGATTCCTAACTTAAATAGAACATGTTATTAACCCTAACCATACATTGTTCCCTCAATCTAACTTTATAGAAGAACAGGGACAGAGTTGGTCTTAATATAGAGGAATATAGGGGATCTTCCACCCGCTGAGAACCTCAAAGGTCCATGCAGAAATTATCCCTGGGGAAGATGAAGGCAGCTATAAAGGACCTGAGAGGGCAAAAGTCATCATGTAAGGCAAACAACCTGGTTAGGATGAAGGGATGTTTATGAATCAGCCTCTCTCTTCTTAATGTAGAGAAGATGGACCAAACCAGGTCTGTGTGAGAGCTGTTCCCGGGTGCCTATGGTTGATATATCGTTCTAAGTTGTGAAAGTGTCACAGAAAGTAGGGGCAGCCTCCATCTCATGGGACCCTTTGAAGGAACTGTTAGGACAAAGTGGTTGCCAAACCAGTGACATCATTCAGTTCCGAACGGAAGTGACCTATCTCACTTCCTTGGTCTTGGAACACTCTGAACTTGGAATCCCAGAAGCCAGGCACACAGAACCAGTCCCAGACCCAGTCCCACTGGGCTCACTTGTTTGGTTTTACCAAGGACAGAATCAGTCTTTCTTGGTACCTACTGATTTGAGAATGGCCAAATGCCAGGAGAGCTTTGGAGAGTGGCCTTTCCTGAGAAAGAAGGTAGTGGCTCAAAGCTGGCTCCTGACAACTTCAAAGAGTTTGCCAAGGAGTCCAGATCTGAGACAGTACAGGGCATTTTGGGGGAACATAGTATGGTACAACAATCAGAGGTAATTCCGGAGAGTCAAAGACCTACTTGGGGGAAGAAAGTCCTATGTTGTTGTGGGTGTGAGTTTGTTGTTTTTTCTCATGTTCTGAGAATTGGTAGGAAAGGCAGTTTGTTTGATTTGAAGTGGACTGTTTCTAGTAAGTCGTTTGACAAGGCAAGTGTTTCTATGTCTATGTATCCACTGTGTTTGTAGTTGTAGACATTAGAAAACATAATGCATCAATGATTGTGTCCTGTCTAGTATAATGCTTCCCAGAATTCATACTGCCCAATTTATGATTGGACTGCAGCTTTCCTTATGGATGGGTAGCAATTACTATCTTCCTAATTTCCTGTTTTATTCCTGAATTCTGGGCACTCTCCGGAATAGGCTCATGGTTTTCTGTTCAAGATACTGTGACATGGCCATGTACTGGAGAGCTGAAGGAAATGGGAGCATCTCAGGAAACTCAGATATCAGTGTGACCAGTAAAGTCTATGTGGAGAAACCCTGCTTTGGGAATTTTGCTTACCTATGGTTCTGGTGCTGTGAATACCTAGAAGGTCTTTGCCTTAGGCCACCCCTTTGTGAATCCTGAAGAAAAGAGTTTTCAAATGGAAATGAATAGGCATCACCTGTGGCTCTTTGTTTTATTGCTTTGTAAAGAGATGTGTCTGAATCAGCCACTTGGCCCAGTGTGATTATTTGGAGAAGTACATCAGTATTAATGGCAGGCCTATTTGATCATTCCTGGTTAACAGGAAGGGTTTCCAGGCCACCCTGACTTTAGGCAAATTAGAGGCAAGGGAGATTATTTTGGACACTGTCTTGGTATGCACCCCTCATGGAAACCTCAACCCAGAGGTTATGATGAGTGTCTATATAAAAGAAGATGAGGGCCATGTGGGAGTGTTTTGGTATTAATTGTGGTCAGTTGTGTGGCAGTAGGAAGAGATTCCTGGATCAACCTGGGCTTGAACTATGGTGTGATTCCCCTTAGAGACTGAGTTTTGGAACTGAACTCAGAGAAGTATTACCATGAATTCTGTTGGGATTTTAGAAGGCCACGCAGGAGAGTTGCCCTTGGAGACTGAGATTTAGGCCCAGGATGGCTTTCCACAGAGCACTGGGAATCTCAGCTAGGATATCACATGATTTCATTCTGAAAGACTTGGCAGCCATACTTGAGAGTCAAATAACACATGGAACTCACATTGTAGACCTCAATGGGCCAGGCTTCATTTGACCTTTTGGCCACTCTTTGGGAAGACTTGCCTGTGAGAGTTCTCCTGAGCTTTCATTGAAATGAGCTTCCTCACCATTTAATGGTTCCTGAATGAATTGAAATCCACAGTGACACCAACTTCATCCTTAAAAAATGGCTAGATAAATACCATGGAATAATTCCCAAGAGCAGGTGGCACTGGAGAATCATTGGATGTTCTGTTGCTGATCATGAGTGTACCAGACAGTGCCTTGATTTACTGGGTTTCATGAAAATGGTGTAGAACAAAGATGCCAGTACGTTGGAACCTGCTTATTAGTGGGCCTAGAGCAGTGGTTTGCAGGTGTATGATAAAATATCTGTGATGGGGCCACATGGATCTGCCATTGGCTTCCAAATGCCTTTTGACTGACATGGTGCAGCCAGCAGACCCTTATATGTAAAGGCATCTTGTTACATTGAGAGGTTTTTGGGCAATGTTCAGAATTGGGTTGCTACAGACAAGGGGGCAAGTTTGTTGAATAGAAGCCTGGTTGGGGCCTTCTCCTGCACACCCTGACCCACCACACGTGAGAGTACTCCCTCCAGCACTGTGTCCCCGTTGAACTCATGGTATTTACTGAAGCCAATACAAAACTCCCAGTGCAGCAGTAAGAATCACCAGGAAAAGTGGAGAATGACCAAATGGCTTCTCAGTCCACACGAGGAGACACTTAGCTCCCAGTGGCCACAGTTTACCTACAATGAGGGAATTTAGAACTGCTGCCTCATGTTCACTAGAAAAGAAGAATCCATGTCCTTCAGGTCACATATATGCAGATCCAGCTTTGATTGTCTCACTACAAAGGAAGCTGAAGCTCTTGACAACAAGATATATTACAAGGGCCCAACCTCAAAGGCAGTTTCTCAAAGAGTCATTAGGCCAGCAGAACTCCATATTTGTGGAGTATTTACCCTATCCCATACTTTTGGAAATTCCTCTACCGCCTCCAAGGCTGTGAACTCCTGAGCATTTTCATTTCCACATATGTATTCACAGATTTTCTAACTCTTCTCCACTAATTGTGTCTTAATTGGGGCGAAGGTTATGTCAAGGCATTGTTCTGGATGAGAGTGGGATGATTTTTGTGTAGCACATATTTGCATACACATTAGATTCATTTTCATATTTTCCATTTGAAATACTGAATCCCTGACATTAACCCATAACCTACTGGACTCTGACTACTAATCCTAATATGATGGAGAACAAGAAACCTAACAGAATAGAAATACAGGCTGTTCATAGGAGGCATGTTGTATACTTGGACTTCCCTTCTGCTTTATCAAGGGTATGTGTTATAAATCTAGTCAACTTTTCATTGTAATAGTTCTCAATGAGTTTTTAAAGTTAACACATATGTAAATTTCTGTCTCCCATTCTCTGTAGCCTATTCATCACATGTATTTTTTATGCATATTTAGAATCCTACCTGGTATCACAAGTATATTTTTGTAAGCTCACTGATTTTGAAAGATACATATTTTGATAAGATATCAATCCCCCTAAATCATGATGGAACTGAAAATTAAACCTATTGGTGAATTTCCTAGATGAACAACATTATATATAAATCGATGTTCAGTAAAATGAATATTTTTGGATATGTGGATGATATGTATTACACGGTGAATTTCGATTAGCATATAGATTGCTACATTATAATGTCTGTGTGTGTCTGTCTATCTATCTATCTATCTATCTATCTATATATATATATATATATATATATATATATATACTGTCCAGATTTTTCAAAATGTGAAATATATGTTTCTTATTATACACTCCCTAAATTCACTCATGTTTCTATATGTGGTTTATAATCAACTTTTCACAAGGTAATTCTCAGAAATATTCATCTGCCTGAAATACATAGTTATTTCCTAGTACTGAAAACTAACTTCAGTGAATGGAGCTTACAAATCCTAATATTTTTACAGTAACTGAATCAGTTAAACATCAATGCAAGTAGAATCCTACGGGACATCATGTGTATTTTGAAGTTCATTTTTATTCAGTACTGGTACATTATTATTTTTTCAGTTTATGGACATCATAGGATATATGATTTCATCCACAAGTTCAAAAATTTATAGGCATTTGTTTCACTTTTAATCACGTTCCTGCTTCAGAACACATGTATTCCTCTAAGTTTCTTGACTGGTCTTTTCATGAGATTTTATACCAAACACATTAATTTTGATTTCCATAATCACTTTGGAAGCAAAACTCACATACCATTCATATTAATTATCACTCTGATATTACCATTAGATGTATAACTGGTTTGAATGAATGATTGTATGTCAATATAAGATTTCTTATATCTTTTCAGATATCAATTCTATCCATTGTTTAAAGTGGAACCAGTTATATTATTTATTCACACTATGGTCTATTCATGCATTATCTCTATATTCATAGACACAGTGTACACCTCTTTGTACCCCCAATACTAATTTATACGTCTTCAAAATATTGCTCCCTGAAATGGTGGAAGTGGACTCATGTCACCTGATCTTCATATACATTTAATCACAGAAATATTCTGGACACAAAATGCAAAGGTCACACTTATGATTGTATAAAAGCCCAAATGGAAAGAAAACATGGATTACTAAAAACATCCATGTCCAGGTTCCCTAATGCTCTCAAATGTCAATCCTATTGGTGACTACACATGTGTTTCTTCTTAAAATTATATATTCAAACTCAACCCAATGGAAAATGTCTAATCCTATCCCTCACTTTATAATTTGCCTGATTTCATAATGTCTCTATTGCTATCTGCTTTCCTACATATATTCCCCAGTTCATCATTGTGACTGACTCTTCACATGTGCTGATATTTACTTTCACACTCTAATAAATAACCTATTGCTAAAGAACTTTTGTTCCAAATCCTATACTCACTCTTCTTCCTAAACATACTAACTATCTTCTTAATCCTACCGAGTATCCCTTTTTGACTGGATGTTCTCTTCTACATTCAATCATTCAAGTAACAAGGTCTTATGCTATTGTGTATTGATTTATCTGAGACATCGGTGCAGAATGTAATTCAACGCTAAGTATCACAATCAAGGGCCCAATGCCCTTCTGGGCTTCAAATCTTACTTAGATTTCTTTTTTCATACATATATTTCATCTCTATATTCTTAAAATAATCACAAGTTTCCAATACCATTATTCATGCAGCAGAATAATTCCTAACCCAAATGGAACATGTTATTAACACTAACCATACACTGTTTGTGTTAATAACATGTTTACAGAAGAGCAGGGACAGTGTTGATCTTACAATACAGGAATGTAGTGGATCTTCCATCTGCTGAGAACCTCAAAGCGCCATGCAGAAATGATCCCTGGAGAAGATGTAGGCAGGTATGAAAGACCTGAGAGAGCAAAAGTCATCTTCCATCGTAAACAACCTGGTCAGGATGAAGGGATGTTTCAGAATCAGCCTCTCTCATCTTAATGTAGAGAATATGGACCAAACCAAGACTGTGTGGAGAGCTGTTCCTGGTTCCCTATGGTTGATATACCATTCTAATTTGTGAAAGTGTCACAGGAAGTAGGGGCAGCCTCCATCTCATGGGACCATTGAAAGAAACTCTTAGGACAAAGTGGTTGCCGAGGCAGTGATCTCATTCAGTTCCTGAAAAAAGTGACCTCAACTCACTTCCTTATTGATGGAACTCTCTGAACATGGGATCCAGGACGCCAGGCACCCAGATCCAGTCCCAGTCCCAGTCCCAGTGGTCTCACTTGTTTGGATTTACCAAGGACAGAATCAGTCTTTCTTGGTTCCTCCTAAGGTGAGGAGGCCAAATGCCTGGAAAGCTAGGAAGATGGGCTTTTCCTGGAAAAGCAGGTAGCAGCTCACTCCTGGTTCCTGACAACTTCACAGAGTTGGCCAAGGAGACCAGATCTGAGACATAACAGGACATTTTGGGGGAACATAGTATGGCCCACCAGTCGGAGGATACTCTGGATAGTCTCATACCTATTTGGGAGAAGAAGGTGTCATTGTCAGTGTGGGTGTGGGTTTGTGGTTTTGTCTCATGTTCTGAGAATAGGAAGGAAAGTCAGTTTGTTTGGTTTGGAGTGAACTGTTTTTAGTAAGTCGTTTGACAAGGCAAGTGTTTCTGGGTCTGTGTATCACACTGTGTCCGTGGTTGTAGACATTAGAAAAGAGAATGCATCAATGGATATGTCCTGTCTAGTAGAAAGCTTCCCAGCATTCATCCTGCCCATTTTATGAATGGACTGTGGATTGCCTTATTAATGGGCAATACCTGCTACCTTCCTAATTTGCTGTTTTCTTCCAGAATTCTGGACACTCTCCAGAATAGGCTCATGGTTTTGTGTCTAAGTTATGTACAACCTCCAAGCTCTGTGACAAGGCAATGTTCTGGATAGCTGAAGAAAATGACGAGCATCTGAGAAAACTCAGATATCAGTTGACCAGGAAAGTCTCAGTGGAGAAACCCTGCTTTGGGCCATTTGCTTACCTATTGTTCTGTTGCCCTGAGAGTCAGGAAGTCTTTGTCTCAAGCCACCCCTTTTTGAATCCTGAACAAAATAGTTTTCAAATGGAAATAAATAGGCTTCACCTTTGGCTCTTTCGTTAATTGATTTGGAAAGAGTTGTGTCTGAATCAGCCTCTTGGCCCAGTGTGATTCTTTGACTTAGATTCTCAGCACCTGATGGATCTAAAGAAAGATCCCATGTGTGCATCCAAATCAAAAATGGCAAAAAGAGCTGTCATTGTGAATGAAGTCTCTTGTCTTCCTCTGTAAGGTTCCTGAATTCCATCAAGTGAGAATAGGGATCATTTGGGTCAGATGAGTTCATCAAAGCCCTTCAGAGGCTATCCCGTAGGTGCTTAGGTTTTCTCATCACTCCAATTCACATAAAGTATCTTTAACCGACACTCAATAGGCCTCAAATGGGAAAAGTGGTGCAGTATTACGGGCAGGCCTTTTTGATCACTCCTGGTACAAAGGAAGGGTGTCCAGGCCACCCCGAATTTAGGCAAATGAGGAGCAATGGAGCTTATTTTGGACACTGTCTTGGGCTGCGTCCCTCATGGACACCTCCAGCCAGAGGTTATGATGAGTGTCAATATGGAAGAAGATGAGGGCCATGTGGGAGAATATCGGTTTTATTGTGGTCATTTGTGTGGCAGTTGGAAGAGATGACTGGGTCCACCTGGGCTTGAACTCTGGTGTGATTCCCCTTAGAGACTGAGTTCTGGAACTCACCTCAGAGAAGTATTGCCATGAATTGTGTTGGGATTTGAGGAAGCCACGCATGAGAGTCATCTTTGGAAACTGAGATCCAGGCCCAGGGTAGCTTTTCAGAGGGCACTCTGATCTCAACCAGGATATCACATGATTTTATTCTGAAAGACTTGGAAGCCATTGTTGAGAGTCAAAACAGACAATGACATCACATTTTAGACCTCAATGGCCCTGGCTTCATGTGACCTTTTGGCCACTCTTTGGGAAGCCTTGCCTGTGAGAATTCTCCAGAACTTTCATTGAAATGAGCTTCCTCAACATTTAATGGTTCCTGAATGAATTGAAACCCACAGTGCATCCAACTTCATCCTTGAAAAATGGCTAGATAAATACCATGAAAATTTTCAATTTCCCATGACCAGGTGGCACTGGAGAACCATTGGATATTCTGTTGCTGATCATGAGTGTACCAGACAGTGCCTTGATTGATTGGGTTTCATGAAAATAAGTTGAAGCCTGCTGAGTAGTTGTCCTAGAGTAGTGGTTGGCAGGTGTGTGAAAAACATCTGTGGTGGGGCCATGTGGATCTGCCATTGGCTTCCAAATGGCTTGTGACTGACATGGTGCAGTCAGCAGACCCTCCTATGCAAAGGCATCTTGTTATATGGTGAGGTTTCAGGGCAATGTTTACAATCAGGTTGCTATGTTTAAGGGGGCAAGCTATGTGGGATAGAAGCCTGGTTGGTGCATTCTCCTGCATACCCTGACCCACCACGCCTGACAGAACTCGCTCCAGCACTGTGTCCCAGTTGAACTCCTTGGATTCCATGAAGCAATTTCTAAACTCCCAATGCAACAGCAATAAACACATATAGAATCCTACCTGGTACCACACCTACATTCTTGTGAGGTGAACGACTTGGCAGATACAAATTGTGAGAGAAGATCACTCCTCCTAAACACCGTTGGAACTGAAAATATAACCAATGGATGAGCTTCCTAGTTTTACAACATTATACATAAATCCATGTTCAGTAAAATGAATATTTTAGATCTGTGAATGATATATATTTCATGATGAATTTCGAATAGCATATATATTGCGAGTTTTTAATGTGTTTTTGTGTATGTATATATATATGTGTATATATATACATACACACATTCTCCAGATTTTTCAAAATATGAAATATTTGTATCTTAATATACACTCCCTTAATTCATTCATATTCATGTATGTGGATTTATGATGATCTTTTCTAAATATTATTCTCAGAAATATTCATCCACCTGAAATACTTTTTTGTTTTTTGTACTGAAAACTAACTTCAGTGAATGTTGCATACAAATCCTAATATATCTAGAGTAACTGACCCAGTTTAACCTCAATGCAAGAAGATTCATATGGAACATGATGTGTATTTTGATGTTCATTTTAATTCAACACTGGTACATTACTGTTTCTTCAGTTTATGCACATCATAGGATATATATTTCATCAAAAAGATGACAAAATTATAGGCATTTTTTCACTTTCAATCACTTCCTACTTTAGAACACATGTATTCTTCCATATTTCTTAACTGGTCTTCTCAAGATTCTTTTTTCCAAACACATTATTTTCGATTTTCATAATCACATTGAAGCAAAAATCACACACCCTTCATGATAAACCATAACCCTAATATTAACATTGATGTATAACTTGTTGGAATGAATGATTGTATATCAATATAAGATTTTTCATATTTTCAGATATCAATTCAATCCACCATTTAAAGTGGAACCAGTTATATTACTTATTCACAGTTGGTCTATTCATGCATTATCTCTGTATTCATAGACACAGGGTACACCTGTTTGTACCCCAAATACTAATTTATAAGTCTTCAAAATATTGCTCCCAAAAATGGTGGAAGAAATTCTTATGTCACCCGATCTATATATACATTTTATCACAGTAATATTCTGGACACAAAATTCAAAGGTCAAACTTATATTTGTACCAAAGCCTAAGTGGAAAGTGAACATGGATTACTAAAATCATCAATTTCCAATTTGCCTAATGCTTTCAAATATCAATCCTATTGATGACTACATATTCGTTTCTTCCTAAGATTATATATTCAAACTCAACCCTGTTGAAAATGTCTAATCCTATCACTGACTTTATACTTTTCCTGATTTTGTAATGTCTGTATTGATATCTGCTTTCCAACATATTTTCTCCAATTCATCATTGTGACTGACTCTTCACTTGTGTTGACATTTACATTCACTCTGTAACCGAAACCCTCTTGCTAAAGAACTTTTGTTCCAAATTTTATACTAACTCTTCTTCCTAAACCTACTGACTATCTTCCTAATTTTACCGACTATCACTTTTGAATGGATGTTCTCATCTACATTCAATCATCCAAGTAAATGTAGGGCGAGTGTCAGAGGATGAGACCACCAAGAGACTATCTCATGCAACAGAAAGGGTTTATTTGGGGTCCAGCATGCTGGGGCTCAGAGCTCACTTGAATAGAGCAGAGAGCCCTGAGAACATCTTAAGCAGAGCTTATATAATTTTCTTGGAGAGGGCAGGGAGGGAAGTTTATTGATGGGTCAGGGCGAGTAAGCGGTTTGTGTGTAAACGCGTGAGGGAGTACATTCTGCAGTTTGGCAGTTGGGGACAGCACATTCTGGGAACAAGATTAGGAAACATTTCTCAACATTTCAACAGTGTTTTGTTAAGCGTACAGAAAAACAGGAAGTGACAAGTACATATTTTATTAACATTTCATTCCCCACTTCTTCTTCTGGCTACTTTTAATCATAAAAGTGATTGTTGGGGCATGTCACATTTTATGTATGCTAGTGGGGTATTAACATAAGTTTAACTTGTCCAATTTGAGCTTGGAGAAAAGAAATTACATGGTTGAGAAACAGGGTTTTATAGTAAGCAATAAAATGAGGATTATTATTGGACCGGCCAGGGTTGATTAAAATGTAGTTAACCAGGGGGACTGTGTAAACCAAGACTCAAACCACCAATTTTGGGTCTCTATCTCTCTTTGATGCTCTTCAAGGCATCTTTTTAATTTACTCATAGAGTTTGTTACAACTCCAGTATGGTCGACATAAAAAAAAAAAAAAAAAAAAACATTCTTTCCTCAATGCAGCACAAAGGCTCCCTTCTCTCATGAAATGGAGGTCCAACCCTCGACTTTTCTGTAAAACAACTTCTGCCGCAGTCTTTGGCTGGGCACAAATCACGAGTCTCCACACAGCTTGTAGATTCAAACAGCAATTCTTTATTCCCGAACTCACACCGGCCGTCTACAAACACGCTCTGGGGGAATCCACGTTCTCTGCCCAAATCCACTCTCTCCCAAATCCACTCCGCATGGGCTTCTGTCTCCCAAAATATACTGTCTGACCCTAAGCACTCAAGAGGAACTCAGCAGCAGGATATGCCCTATTCTAAAGGGGGAACACCCTAATCTCCTATTATGCTAAACTGCCCTATTCTAAAGGGGGAACACCCTAATCTCCTATTATGCTAAACCGCCCTATTCTAAAGGGGGAACACCCTAAACACGGATCCTGCCCTGGTCCTTGAGCAAGGTCACCTTTCAGAAGTCCTTCCACTAGACAGCATGGGAGTAAGCTGGCAAGGAATTTGTCATACCTACTTGGCTGATGGCTCCCAGCAAACTTCAAAGAGAGAGGTAAAAGATTCCTGCAAAGCTGTGATGGAATTTTCTAATATCTTTAAGTTTTGATCTATTGCTGCTTCTAATTGGGTCATTTGTTGTGTCCCATGGACCAGGGCAGTGGTTCCTGTGCGAACCCGGGCAGCAACTCCTATTCATAATAGAATGGCTAAGGTGAGAGATATATGTTCCCACCTGAACCGGGTTGTATGCCCCTCTATTTGATCTTCAAATGAACCTGCGTCATAATAGAGCACTCTGGGAAACATCTGCACCATTACACAATTAATCACTTCTGTTGACCATTTCATAAAAACATAAACAACGTTTAAGTATATAGAATTATATTGTTGTAGGGACGGAAAAGGCAAGGCACGTAAGATAGCACCAAAGACAAGGAAACAGTCATATTTGGTTGCAACCAGATTCAGAGGGCATTGCTTCTGTTGTAATCAATTAATCCCCTGAAACCCAAGTTTAGGTAGTTTCAGAATTTTGTACCCAACATGTAAGGGAAGGGGCTCTGAAGTTCACAGTCTGCAGAAGTTCACAAAGAGCAGTTTTTGTTTCTGATTTTTCCTCAGTTCTGGGCAAGTTAAATTTTCAAGGACACCTGGGTGGGGGAGAGCTTTTTTTCCCCTTTTTTCCCTCTGCCAGCTGTTTCCACGGAGCCCAGTTTGCAACTTATCCATCTTACAAATGTAGCCATCTCTATGAAGCCCCAGCTCAAGGCCAGAGGCCTTGATCACATATGTTGTGAAAAACTAGTAAGGGTGTGTCTAGCTCAGGAGTGCTGATTTTTTTCAGCCAGTTGCCAGGTAGACCAGGGCAACACAAAAAGAGGAAGTTTATCTGCACTGAACTCTTTTATAGGGACTCTTTTGCTGAAAGTCCTAAAGTTAGCCATGGTGAAAACTTCTGGATAAGGTCAGTTAAGACTTTCCTGTGGGCCTGGTACAGAGGGGGAAGACGGGGAATGCAGGGCTGAGCGCAGCTCTTTGGATCTGAGAATGAGGAAGGAGAGATGTAAAAGAATAATGGAAAAGGGTTTTGAGATCTTCCTAGCACCAAAAACATGAGTAGTAGAACGGGTAGAACAGAGGGAGAGATGGGAGTGAGTATCCCAAAAAGCCTGTAAGGGACTTTAAATTCTTAGTAATCTGTTTTCAGTGATGACAAAGCAACTTTAAAGGCCATTTTCATTACATCTTGGATAGGGGTCTGAGGGCTCTTCTCAGCTGGTTTGAGCTTTGGGTTAGCTGGTAAGAGGACCTCGTGGGACCTAGTGTGGGCACTGACAGGAGAAGAGAGGAGTGAGTGAGTGGAGGGTTACCTCAGTACCTGCTACCTCAGCAAGGGGGCAATGGTCTGAGAAACGGTGGAGGTTTGGGTTTTTAATATAGTAATTGGAGGGGAGAAATCAAGTTGATGATGTGGGAGTGACAACAGAGAGTCTAGAGCAGAAGGCTGAGGGTGAGCATGTATTGGAGAAGCATAGTTCACGATGTGAGCAAAGGAGAGAAAAGGCCTCCACATAGAGGAATCTCCTTTCACCCTTTTGAGCACTTGCAGAAGTTAAAAAGGTCACACAGAATTTGAAGATCTAGAGACCCCTCAGGGGGCCATCAGTTTTGGTTGTCTAATTGGTAATATGGCCAATGCTGTGTACAGAATTTGATGAGGAGTTTGGGTTCCATGTGGCAGTCCCTGTATGCTCACATCCCCATGACTTACAGAAGATGTCGGCGTTTCCAGCACACAGCCTTGACTGTTTGTGGCTTTGATAGTACACTGGGCAAACATAGTAATCTAGGCTAGCCAACCAGCATCTGGCTCGCGTGTCCCTACATCAATAATGTTTGTTTCCATTATCTATGGTATGGAAGGAATTTAATGGAATTTTAGTGGGATCCTCTTCATTAGGGATATCGCAATTGGGAAGACCTATACGCAGCTGACAATTGTCTGGCTGGAGAGATGGCCACCAGGTCCCTAAGCGGGCTGTATGCAAGATAGACCATACTTCCTTTCCAGTAGGATTTGTGATCAGACATCGCTGCTGAACAGGCTTATGAGGGTTAGGACTACTGGTGGTCAAGGGGAGAGTCTATAGCCTTATCCACACAGCGAATCCACAATTTGAAAGGGTTTCCAGTCTTTTCCAGTTTCCAGCCAGAGTCTGGACAGGGCACAGGCTTGAGATGAGAGGTAGGGATCCAGGAAGTGATTTTGACTACCTTTACCCTGTAGGTGTTATAAGTAGCACCTGGTATGGTCCTTTTCAGTGGAGTTCCAGGGATGACACCAGATGTCGTCTTACATAGATGAAGTCTCTATTTGATATCGCTGTAGAGTCCCCTCATCCCCAGGTTGGTAGGCAGTGGCCATCTGTTTTCACAGGTATCTCTGAGTTCTTTCAAGAGCTTTAAGTCTGTTAAGCAAGGGGGTGTGGAAGGAATCGTTAGGTCTTAGAGTTGGGGTAGGACCCTTACTGGAGGAGGGACACCATAGAGAATTTCACAGGGTGTGAGGTTACACAAAGAAATAGATTGAGTATTTCTTGCATGAAACAGTACATAAAGCAGGAGCATAGTCCAATCTTTTATGCCGGTCTCTAAGCTTAATTTCGTTATGGTCTCTTTAATGGTTCTATTCATTCTTTCTACTTGTCCTGAACTCGGGAGTCTGTAAACACAATGTAATTTCCAATTAATCCCCAGGGTCCTTGCTAACCTCTGAGTTACCTGGGCCACGAACGCCGGTCCATTATCAGACCCTATTACTTTAGGCAGGCCATACCTTGGAAAAATATCTTCCAGGATCTTCTTGACCACCATTTGCGCTGTTTCTTTTTTTTTTCTTTTCTTTTTTTTGGGGGGGAAAGCTTCAATCCATCCTGAAAATGTATCTACAAAGACTAGGAGATATTTAAGTCCATTCCTTGCTGGCTTAATTTCAGTAAAGTCCACTTCCCAGAATTGTCCTGGTCTGGTTCCTCGTAGGTGCTTTCCTGCAGGAAGCTTGGAAGGGTAAGAATTAACCAATTGATGGACCCAACAGGCTTTTGTTATCCATTCAGTTGTTTCCTTTCACTGTGAGTCGGTTAGTGGAAAACTCTGTTTTTGATCCTTCAAAAATGAATGCAGTTTCTTTGAACCAAGGTGAGTGATTTGATGTACATTTTCTACTGACATAGTTAGAGCCGTGATTATAGGAGTTTTTACTGAAGGATTTAGAAATTCCACTTGGGGGCCTTCAGGGTTAAAAGTTATTTTGGCCCAGAGCTTTGTGAGCAGATCTCTGCCAATCAATGGGGCCGTGCATTCTGGGATTACTAGGAAGAAGTGATGGATTTTTCCTTTCCCCTGGTCCATGGTCCTCTTAGTTGTCCAAGCCTGATATTTACTGCCATTAGCCCCTTGAATTAGAGACCTTTTATTTGATAGAGGTTCCAATGGGGCCTTAAAGGCAGAATATATTGCCCCTGTATCCACTTCAATGTATACTGGGGTCCCCTCCACTTCAAAAGTTAACCTGAGCTCGAGGAGAGGATCTGAGCCCCGACTATCTTAGTAATCCTACAGAGTCAGAATGTCCAGCTGGCCTGGCTGTCTCTTTCTAGGGCACTCTTTAGCCCAGTGTCCTTTTTTTTAGAGTAGGCAGATTGAATTGAGGCCAGGGGTGGCCTCTAGTGTGGTCCCCGGTGTCCCTTCCTGTCTCCATGTTTCTTAATTTCTGGTCTATTTGTTGTTGTGACCAGGACCTTAGTCAATGCCTTAGTCTGTCTTTTGTTTCTTTTATCCTCCCTTTGCTCCATACTCTTCCTCAGTCTCTCTTAGTATACCTTCTTGGCTTCTCTGACTAAACCTCTCAAAGTCATATCTTGTAATCCATCTAAGCATTGTAACTGTCTTTTAATATCCAGAACAGCTTGCCCAATAAAGGCCACCATGACAGATGCCTTTTGATTCTCTGCCTGAGGATCGAAAGGAGTAAATCTCTTATATGCCTCCATAATTCCCTGTAGGAACATGGAGGGACATTCATCAGTCCCTTGAATAATCTCTCTTACGTTGGCCAAAATAGTTGATCGCCTAGCGGCCACTAAGATACCCACTATTAGAGCCCGGCAATAAGAGGAAGGATGCTCATTACCTTCACAGGTTTTGGTTTCCCAGTTGGGTCTGTGCAAGGGAAAGGCGGCTTTGCATATGTTGGGAAGTTTTGTCGGTCACCCATCTGGTCCGAGAATATTTTTTTCTAGAATCCAGGAAGATTCTCTTTTGTTCCTCTGTCATGAAGAGAGTCCCTAGGAGTTGTTGGCAGTCATCCCAAGTAGGCTGGTGTGAAAACATCAATGATTCAACCACACCTGAGACCCAGGTGGGGTCCTCGGTAAAAGGGGGATTGTTATTTTTCCAGTTATTTAGGTCTGAAGAGGAGAAAGGTAAAAACTGGTAGGCTTGCATTTTTCCCCCATGGTTGTCATCAATCATTGTTCCTTAGAAATGGAGAGGGAGCATCACGGGAGTTCCAGGGATTTCAATCATTCAACGCCGGCAAATTCCTTTAGCCGGGCCAGCATCCTCCAGGGGAGGAGGGGGTGTGTTTGCTGCAGGGGAGTTATTTGGAGTGCACTGGGCTCGCTTAGCTTCCTCCAATGGCGGACAGGCTGAGTCAGCAGCAGGGGAATTACTTAGAGGGTGTTGGGGGTTGGGGGACGAGGGCAGGGAATAAGTAGTAGGACGAGAGTCCAGTAGAGTCAAATCTTGTGACTCAGGGAGAACAGAGGTTGAAGGAGGAGGAGGAGCAGAAGGTTTGAGAGAGCATGAGGGAAGGAGTAGGAATGGGGGCAGGGGCAAGGAAAAGCTTCACACATGGAGGAGGAGAATTGCAGATGTCCTGAAAAGTTAAGATATATGTCACTTGATCCTGATGTCTATGTGGCGCTGGCTGAAAGTCAATATCTCTGACTTTTTAAATTAGTGGGAAGTAGAAACATCCTTCTAGGGGCTATCTGAATCCAAAGGTGGGCCATTCTGAGGCACAGAGAGTCTGCCAGGTCCAGCGTTTTACTGAAAAAGAAAGATTCTGAGCCCTTAAGTGGACTTTGGTGCAATGATCAAGGGTCAGGAAAAGAGGCATTGAAGTGCTCTATCCCATTATGAAAGACAAACAATCAGTAAAAGCAACGACACACGACACAGACAAGACAATACAATAAAGACAGGCAATGGACGTCCAACACTGAGACCAGGACTGAGTAGCCGGCAAAACCTGATGGGCTGGATATGCCGAATCTGAAACAAAATATCACTGAGTCGAGGAGACTATTGTTCCTCGATTTCCAGAGTTCTCTGGGGAGTCCCCCAGTGACGTGGCCTGTGGCTCTATGACATGTCTGTCAGCCATCGTCGGAGAGAGCTCACACTCTTCATCAACAGCCATTTTGCCAAGCCCTAACCTGAAACCTGAAACCAGAAAGAGGCGCCTTACATACCCCGAGAGGAGCCCGTTGGGGTCTCTCATCTGCCGCTGCTGGATCTCGGTGGAACCTCCATATGTAAAGGTCGGGCGAGCGTCCGGGGAAGAAACCACCAAGAGACTGTCTCATGCAAAAGCAAAGGGTTTATTATGGGTCCAGCATGCTGGGGCTCAGAGTTCACTTGAATAGAGCAGAGAGCCCTGAGAACAGCTTAAGCAGAGGTTATATACTTTCCTTTGAGAGGGCAGGGCAGGATGTTTATTGATGGGTCCGGGCGAGTGAGCTGTTTGTGGGCAACTGGGTGAGGAAGTACTTTCTGCAGTTTGGCAGTTGAGGACAGAACATTCTGGGAACAAGATTAGCAAACAGTTCTCAAGATTTCAACAGTGTTTTATTAAGCATACAGAAAACAGGAAGTGATAAATACCTATTATATTAACCTTTCACTACCGACTACACTTTGCCAGATTTCCTAATGTCTCTATTGATATCTGCTTTCCTACATATTTTCCCCAGTTCATCATTGTGACTGACTCTTCACATGTGGTGACATTTACATTCACTCTATACCCAAAACCCTATAGCTAAAGAACTTTTGGTCCAAATCCTATGCTCACTCTCCTTTCTAAACCTACCGACTATCTTCCTAATCCTACTGATTATCCCTTTTTGACTGGAAGTTCTCTTTGACAATCAATCATCCTAAATACACGTAACTTTGCCATTGTATATTGATGTATCTGAGACATCTGTGCAGAAAATAAATCAAAGCTCAGTAACACAATCAAGGTCCCAATGCTCTTCTGGGCTTCAAATCTTAAATAGATTTCTGTTTTCATACTTATGTTTCACCTGTATATTCTTGTAAATATCGCAGGTTTCCAATACCATTATTCATCCAGCAGAATGATTCCTAATGCAAATTGAACCTGTTATTAACCCTAACCATACACTGTTCCCTCAATATAACTTTACAGAAGAGCAGGGACAGAGTAGGTCTTACAATACAGGAATGTAGGGGAACTTCCTATTGCTAAGAAACTCAAAGGTACATGCAAAAATGATCCCTGGAGAAGTTGTAGGCAGCTATGAAGGAACTGAGTGATTAAAAGTCATCTTCTCTTGCAAACAACCTGGTCAGGATGAAGGGATTTGTCTGAATCAGCCTCTCTCTTCTTAATGTAGAGAAGAAGAACCAAACCAGGCTGTGTGGAGAGCTGTTCCCGGTTGCCTATGGTTAATATACCATTCAAACTTGTGAAACTGTAACAGGAAGTAGGGGCAGCCTTCATTTCAGGGGACCTTTGGAAGCAACTGTTAGGACAAAGTGGTTGCAAATGGTGTGAGCTCATTCAGTTCCTGAAGGAAGTGACCTCAGACCTCACCTCACATCCTTGGTGATAGAACTCTCTGAATTTGGGATCAAGGAATCCAGGCACCCAAATCCCATTCCAGTCCCAGTAGCAGTGGTCTCACTTCTTTGGATTTACCAAGGACAGAATCAGTCTTTGTTGGTACCTACTGATATGAGGATTGCCAAAAGCCAGGAAAGCTCTGAAGAGTGGCCTTTCCTGAGAAAGCAGGTAGTGGATCACCACTGCCTCCTGACAACTTTACAGAGTTGGCCAAGGAAACCAGATCTGAAACAGGACAGGCAATTTCGGGGGAACATAGTTTGGCCCAATAGTCAGAGGACACTCCGGATAGTCAGAGACCTACTTGGGGGAAGAAGGTGCTTTGTGGGTGTGGGTGTGTGTTTGTGCTTTTGTCTCATGTTCTCAGAATAGGTAGGAATGGCGGTTTGTTTGGTTTGGAGTGAACTGTTTCTAATAAGTGATTTGATAAAGCAAGTGTTTCTATGTCTGTGTATCCCATTGTGTCCGTGGTTGTAGACATTAGAAAAGAGAATGCATGAATGGATGTGTCCTGTCTGGTAGAAAGCTTCCCAGCATTCATCCAGCCGAATATATGAATGCACTGCGGCTTCCCTTATCGATGGGCAACACCTGCTATTTTCCTAAGTTCTGGTTTTATTTTTGAATTCTGGCCACTCTCCAGAATAGGCTCATGGTTTTGTGTCCAAGAGAAGTACCACCTTCAAGCTCTGTGACATGGCCATGTACTGGATAGCTGAAGGGAATGGCGAGCAACTAAGTAAACTCAGATATCAGTGTGACCAGTAAAGTCTCAGTGGAAAAACCGTGCTTTGGGCCTTTTGCTTACCTTTTGTTCTATTCCCCTGTATGTCAGGAATTTCTTTGCCTCAGGCCACACCTTCGTGAAGCCGGAACAAAACACTTTTCAAATGGAAATGAATGGGCCTCACCTGTGGCTCTTTGCCTAATTGCTTTAGAAAGGGGTGTGTCTGAATCAGCCTCTTGGCCCTGTGTGAGGCTGTGGCTTAGATTCATAGCACCTGATTGATATAAAGAAAGATCCCATGTGTGAATCCAAAACCAAAATGCCCAAAAGAGGAGTCATTGAGGATAAAGTCTCTTGCCTTCCACCGTAAGGTTCCTGAACTCCATCAAGTGAGAATAGGGATTCTTTGGGTCAAATGATTTCTTCAAAGCCCTGCACATGGTAGCCCAGTGGTGTTTGTGTATTCTTATGACTCCAATTCACATAAAGATTCTAAACCCCACTGTCAGTAGGCCTCAAATTGGAGAAGCAGAGCAGTATTACAACAGGCCTATTTGATCACTCCTCGGTTACAGGAAGGGTGTCCAGGCCACCCTGACATTAGGAAAATAAGGGGCAAGGAAGCCTATTTTGGACACTGTCTTGGGCTGTGTCCTTCATGGAAACTTCCAGCCAGAGGTTAAGATGAGTGTCTATATGCAATAAGATGAGGGTCATGTGGGAATGTTTTGGTTTAATTTTGGTCATTTGTGTTGGGGTTGGAAGAGATGAGTAGGTCAACCAGGACTTGAAATCTGGTGTGATTCCCCTTAGAGACTGAGTTATGGAACTGAACTCAGAGAAGTATTGGCATGAATTGTGTTGAGTTTTTAGGAGGCCACACATGAGACTCGCTCTTGGAAACTGAGACCTAGGCCCAGGCTGGCTTTCCACAGAGCACTGGGAATCTCACCCAGGATATCACAAGATTTTATTCTGAAAGACTTGGCAGCCATAGTGAAAACACACATAGACCTCACACTGTAGACCTCAATGGGCCTGGCTTCATGTGACCTTTTGGCGACTCTTTGGGAAGACTTGCCTTTGAGTGTCCTCCAGAGATTTCATTGAAATGAGCTTCCTCACAATTTAATGGTTTCTAAATGAATTGAAACCCACAGTGCCTCCAACTTCCACCTTAAAAAATGGCTAGATAAATACCATAAAATTTTTGAAATTCCTATGACCAGGTGGCACTGGAGAACCTTTGTATGCCCTATTGCTGATCATGAGTGCCTTTATTGACTGAGTTTCATTAAAATGGTGTAGAACAGAGATGCCAGTAAGTTGGATACTCCTCAATTGTAGGCGCAAGCTTTGGTGTGCAGGTTTGTGATAAAACATCCGTGGTGGGGCCATGTGGATCTGCCATTGCTTCCAAATGGCATGTGACTGACGTGGTGCAGCCAGGAAACCCTTATATGTAAAGGCATATTGGTATATGGAGAATTTTTAGGGCAATGTTCATAATCAAGTTGCTATGGACAAGGGGACAATCTATGTGGGCTAGAAGCCTGGTTGGTGCATTCTCCTGCAGACCATGACCCACTACACATGACAGAACTCCCTTCAGCACTGTGTCCCAGTTCAACTCCTTGTATTTCGTGTAGAAAATACCAATCTCCCAGTGTAGCAGCAAGAAACACCACGAAAAGTGGAGAATGACCAAATGCCTTCACAGTCCACACGGGGAGACTCTTAGACCCCAGTGGTCACAGTTTACTTACAAAGAGAGAATTCAGTACTGTAGCCTAGTGTTCATTGGAAAATAAGAAACCACGTCCTCCAGGTCACATAGATGTAGACCCAGCTCTGATGGTCTCACTAGAAAGAAAGCTAAAGCTCCTGACAACAACATATATTTTGAGTTCCCAACCTCAGAGGCAGTTTCTCAAGAAGTCTTTAGGCCAGAAGAGCTACAAGTATGTGGAGTTTTTACCTTGTCCCTTACATTTGGAAACTCCTCTACCACATCCAAGGTTGTGAACTCCTTTGAATTTTCCATTCCAGATATATATTCACAGATTTTCCAACTCTTCTCCTCTAATTGCGTCTTATTTGGGGCGAAGGTAATGTGAAGCCATTGTTCTGGATGAGAGTGGGAAATTTATTGTGTAGCCCATATTTGCATGCACATTGGATTCATTTTCCTTTTTTCCATTCAAAATACTGAATCCCTGACACTAACCCATACCCTACTAGACTCTGACTACTAATCCTACTATGATGGAGAATAATAACACAAACAGAATAGAAATACAAGCCGTTCAGAGGAAGCATGGTGTATAGTTGGAATTGCCTTTTGCATGATAAAGGGTAGGTTTTATATATCTAGTCCATTTTTCATTGAAATAGTTCTCTATGTGTTTTTTTCCTTTAATTTTTATTGTTTTTTTGTTCAAAACTTTACCTTTTGCTTGACATATCATATTTCATACTTTGATTCAAGTGGGTTATGAACTCCCATTTTTACCCCGTATACAGGTTTCAGCATCACATCTGTTACACATCCACTGTTGTACGTATTGCAATAGTAGTGTCTGTTGTAGTCTGCTGTCTTTCCTATCCTCTACTATCCCCCATCCCCTCCCCTCCCATCTTCTCTCTCTACTCCATCTACTGTAATTCATTTCTCCCTTTTGGTTTTTTCCCCCCTTTCCCCTCACTTCCTCTTGTATGTAATTTTGTATAACCATGAGGGTCTCCTTCCATTTCCATGCAATTTTCCTTCTCTTTCCTTTTCTCTTCCACCTCTCACCCCCGTTTAATGTTAATTTTCTTCTCATGCTCTTCCTCCCAACTCTGTTCTTAGTTACTCTCCTTATATCAAATAAAACTATTGGCATTTGTTTTTTTTTAGGGATTGGCTAGCTTCACTTAGCATAATCTGTTCTAATGCCATCTATTTCCCGGCAAATTCTATGATTTTGACATTTTTTAATGCAGAGTATTACTCCATTGTGTATAAATGCCACATTTTTTTTCCTTCGTCTATTGAAGGGCATCTAGGTTGGTTCCACACTCTTGCTATTTTGAATTGTGCTGCTATGAACATCAATGTAGCAGTGTCAATGCAGCATGCACTTTTTAGGTCTTAGGGAATACACTGAGAAGGGGAATAGCTGGGTCAAATGGTGGTTCCATTCCTAGCTTCCAAGAAATCTCCATACTTCTTTCAAATTGGCTGCACCAATTTGCAGTCCCACCAGCAATGTACAGGTGTACCCTTTTCCCCACATCGTCACCAGCACTTGTTGTTTGACTTCATAATGGCTGCCAATCATACTGGAGTGAGATGGTATCTTAGGGTGGGTTTGTTTTCCATTTTTCTGACTGCAAGAGATGGTGAGCATTTTTTCATGTACTTATTGATTGATTGTATGTCCTCATCTGAGAAGTGTCTGTTCAGGTCCTTGGACCATTTGTTGATTGGGTTATTCGTTTTCTTATTGTTTAATTTTTTGAGTTCTTTGTATACTCTGGATATTAGGGCTCTATCTGAAGTGTGAGGAGTAAAGATTTGTTCTCAGAACTTAGGCTCCCTATTTACCTCTCTTATTGTTTCTTTTGCTGAGAAAAAACTTTTTGCTTTGAGTAAGTCCCATGTGTTAATTCTAGTTATTAACTCTTGTTATTAACTCTTGTGCTATGGATGTCCTATTGAGGAATTAGGAGCCCAACCCCACAGTAGGTAGATCATAGCCAACTTTTTCTTGTATCAGATGCAGTGTCTCTGATTTGATATCAAGCTCCTTGATCCATTTTGAGTTAACTTTTGTGCATGAAGAGAGAAATGGATTCAGTTTCATTTTGTTGCATATGAATTTCCAGTTTTCCCAGAACCACTTGTTGAAGATGCTATCCTTCCTCCATTGCATGCTTTTAGACCCGATTGACATTGCATTTAACATATAGAGAATTTTGGTTATATTGCCATTTTGATGATGTTAGTTCTGCCTATCCATGAACATAGTACATTTTTCCATCTTCTAAGATCTTCTTCTATTTCTCTCTTTAGGGTTCTGTAGTTTTCATTTTATAAGTCTTTCACCTCTTTTGTTAGGTTGATTCCCAAGTATTTTTTTTTGTGTGTGTGTGTGTGGATATTTTGAATGGAATGGTTGTCCTCATTTCTATTTCAGAGGATTTGTTGCTGATATACAGGAATGCCTTTGATTTATGCGTATTGATTTTATATCCTGCCACTTTGGTGAATTCATTTATTAGCTCTAATAGTTTCTTTGTATACCTTTTTGGGTCTGCTAAGTATAGAATCATGTCATCTTCAAATAGTGATAATTTACGTTCTTCTTTTCCTATTTTTATGCCTTTGATTTCTTTAATCTCTCTAATTGCTCTGGCCAGTGTTTCGAGAACTATGTTGAACAGAAGTAGTGAGAGAGGGCATTCCTATCTTCTTCCAGATTTTAGAGGGAATGCCTTCAATTTTTCTCCATTCAGAATGATGCTAGCCTGAGGCTTAGCATAGATTGCTTTTACATTATTGAGGTATGTTCCTGTTATCCCTAGTTTTTCCAGAGTTTTGAACATAAAGGGATGCTGTACATTGTCGAATGCGTTTTCTGCATCTATCGAGATGATCAAATGGTTCTTATTTTTAAGTCTATTGATGTGATGAATAACATTTATTGATTTCTGTATATTGAACCAGCCTTGCATCCCAGGGATGAATTCTACTTGATCATGGTGCACAATTTTTTTAATATGTTTTTGTATCCGATTCGCCACAATTTTATTGAGGATTTTTGCATTTTTCCTGAAATAGCTTGAAAAGTATTGGTATTAGTTCCTCTTTAAAGGTTTTGTAAAACTCTGCTGTATACCCATCCGGTCCTGGGCTTTTCTTAGTTGGTAGTCTTTTGATGGTTTATTCTATTTCCTCAATTGTTATGGGTCTGTTTAGGTTGCCTATATCCTCCTGACTCAATCTGGGCAGATTATATGACTTGAGAAATTTATCGATGCCTTCACTATCTTCTATTTTATTGAAGAATAAGAATTCAAAATAATTTCGGATTATCTTCTGTATTTCTGAACTATCTGTTGTGATACTGAATTCTCCCTCTTCTTTTCTTTGTTAGCTTGGCTAAGGGTCGGTCGATTTTATTTATTTTTTCAAAGAACCATCTTTTAGTTTTGTCAATTTTTTCAATTGTTTCTTTGTTTCGATTTCATTAATTTCAGCTCTGATTTTAATTATTTCTTGGCTTCTACTTCTTTTGCTGTTGTTTTGCTCTTCTTTTTCTTGGATTCTGAGATGAAGTGTGAGATCATTTATTTGTCTTTTTTTTTTTTCCTTTTTTTAAGGAATGAAATCCTAGCAATGAATTTTGTTCTTAGAACTGCTTTCAATGTGTCCCGTAGATTCTGATATGTAATGTCTGTGTTTTCATTTATCTCTAAGAATTTTTTAATTTCCTCCTTGGTGTTTTCTATAACCCATTGATCATTCAGTAACCTATTTTTCATTCTCCATGTGATACATGATTTTTCCTTCTTTCTTTCATTGTTGATTTTCAGTTTCATTTCCTTATGATCAGATAAGATGCCTGGTATTATATCTACTCCTTTATATTGTCTAAGAGTAGCTCTGTGACATAATATATCATTTATTTTTTGAGAAGTATCCATGTGCTGCTGAGAAAAAAGTGTAACTGCTTGATGTTGGGTGGTATATTCTATATATATATATATCATAAGTCTGGGTTATTAATTGTGTTATTGAGTTCTATAGTTTCATTATTCAACTTTTGTTTGGAAGATCAGTCCATTAGTGAGAGAGGTGTGTTTGAGTCTCCCATGAGTATTGTATATTGGTTTATTAGAATCTTGAACTTGAGAAGAATTTGTTTGATGAACATAGCTGCACCAATGTTTGGGGCATATATATTTATGATTGTTATGTCTTGTTGGTGTATGGTTTCCTTGAGCAGTATGTAGTGTCCCTCTTTATCCCTTTTGATTAACTTTGGCTTGAAATCTATTTTATTTGATATGAGTATGGACACTTCTGCTTGTTTCCGAAGTCCATATGAGTGATATGATTTTTCCCAACTTTTCACCTTCAGTCTAAGTATATCTTTTCCTAACAAATGCGTCTCCAGTAGGCAGCATATTGTTGGGTCTTGTTTTATGATCCATTCTACTAGCCTGTGTCTCTTAATTGGTGAGTTTAAGCCATTAATATTTAGGGTTATTATTGAGATATGGGTTGTTCTTCCAGCCATATTTGCATATTTGTGTTACTAAACATGGTTTGTTTTCCTCCTTGATTATTTTCCCCCCTTTACTCCTCTACCTCCCACTGTTGGTTTTCATTGTTATTTTCCATTTCCCCTTCCTGTAATGTTTTGCCAAGGATGTTTTTAAGAAATCGTTTTCTAGCTGCAAATTCTTTTAACTTTTGTTTATCGTGGAAAGTTTTAATTTCATCTTCTATCCTGAAGCTTAATTTCGCTGGATACACAATTCTTGGATGGAACCCATTTTCTTTCAGTGTTTGAAAAATGTTATTGCAGGATCTTCTAGCTTTCAGAATCTGTGTTGAAAGATCAGCTGTTATCCTGATTGGTTTACCGCTAAATGTAATCTGCTTCCTTTATCTTGTAGCTTTTAAAATTCTCTCCTTTTTCTGTATGTTGGGCATCTTCATTATAATATGTCTAGGTGTGGATCTCTTATGATTTTGCACATTTGGCATCCTGTAAGCTTCTAGGATTTGCGATTCTGTCTCATTCTACAAGTCTGGGAAGTTTTCTCCTTTATTTCATTGAATATATTGCTCATTCCTTTTGTTTGGACCTCTATACCTTCCTGTATCCCAATGACTCTTAAGTTTGGTCTTTTTATGTTATCCCATATTTCTTGGATGTTCTGCTCATGGTTTCTTAAAAGTCTTGCTGAGCTGTCTGTGTTCTTTTCAAGTTGAAATAATTTGTCTTCATTGTCTGATGTTCTATCTTCTAAGTGTTCTACTCTGCTGGTAGTATTCTCAATTGAGTTTTTAAGTTGGTTTATTGATTCCTGCATTCCTAGGATTTCTGTTTGTTTGATTTTATAATCTTTATCTCCCTGTATAGTTGATCTTATGCTTCTTGGATTTTTTTTATGTAATTCATTATCAAGGTAATCTTTCATTGTCTGATTTTGCTCTCTAATGTCTTCCTTGAGACTCCAGATCATCTGAAGCATGTATATCCTGAGTTTTTTATCTGACATTCCATCTGCTGCAGATATTACCTCTTCTAACGTTGACTTTACCTGCATTGCTTATGGTCCTTTCTTTCCTTGTCTTTTCATACTGTTCATATTTCTTTCTGCTTGGTGAAACTGTTTTGTTATTGAATTTTTCCCCTATATATTTATATTGCTCTTGTATAGTTTCAAAGTCTCCCTCGCAGGCACGGGTGGTGGCTCTGCCCCTCCTACAATTGGGACAATGTGCCTACCACACCAGCAGGCTGCTGGGCCTGTTCTGTAAGTCGGTAGCTGGTCCGCCTACCTTGAAGGTGCGAGCAGCAGCTCTGCCCGTCTGCAGGCACTGGGCCTGTTCTGCCAGTGGGTCGCAAGTTGGGCTACTTTGCAGGCGTGGGCGGCAGCTTTGACCATCCGCGGGCCACTGGGCCTGTTTTGTCTGTCCCTTGCAGGTCTGTCTACCTTGCAGGCGCCTGTGGCTGCTCCGCCCCTCCCCCAACCGGGACGATGTGTATACCATGCTGGCGGGCCATAGGCCTGGTCTGTCGGTGGTTGCAGGTCCACCTACCTTGCAGGCGCAGAGGGCGTCTCTGCCCCTCCGCAGATTGCTGGGCTTGTCCTGCTGTGGGTCACAGGTCTGCCTACCTTGTAGGCCCGGCGGCATTGCCCCTCCCCCAACCAGGGCGATGTGTTTTCCACGGTGGCGGGCCACTGGTCCTGTTCAGCCGGTGGGTCGCAGGTCCGCCTACCTTGAAGGAGCGATTGGCAGATCTGCCCCTCCCTCTCTCAATGTGTTTTTAAAGTTGACAAATATGTGAATTCCTGTCTCCCTTTCTCTGTAGCATATTCAGCACATGTATTTTTATATGCACATATAGAATCCTACCTGGTGTCACACGTACATTTTTGTGAGGTTGCTGACTTGGCAGATACAAATTATGAGAAGAGATCACTCCTCCTAAACGATTGTGTAACTGAAAATTTAAGCTATGGGTGAGCTTCCTAGTTAAACAATATTACACATAAATCCACGCTCAGTAAAATGAAGATTTTTGGATCTGTGTATGATATATATTTCATGAAGAATTTCAATTGGCATATATATTGCTACTTTTTAATGTCTGTTTTGTGTGTGTGTGTGTGTGTGTGTGTGTATACACACTCTTGTATATATATATAATATATATATATATATATATATATATATATATATATATATATATATGCACACTCTCCATATATTTCAAAATATGAAAGATGTGTCTTCTGTACAGTCCCAAAATTCATTCATGTTCATGTATGTGGAATTATAATCAAATTTTCACAAGATTATTCTCAGAAATATTCATCCACCTGAAATACATATTTGTTTCTTAGGACTGAAAACTAAATTCAGTGAATGGTGCATTCAAATCCTAATATTTCTACATTAACTGACTCAGTTTAACATCAATGCAAGAAGATTCCTATGGGACATGATGTTTATTTTGACGTTCATTTTTACTCAACACTGGTACATTACTATTCCTTCAGTTAATGCACATCAGAGGATATGTATTTCATCTACAATTTCACAAATTTATACGCATTTGTTTCACTTTCAGTCACTTCCTGCTTCAGAACACATGTATTTCTCCAGGTTTCTTGACTGGTCTTTTTATGAGACTTTTTTCCAAAAAAAATATTTTCAATTTCCATAATCAATTTTAAGCAAAACTCACACACTCTTCATGATAAACCATAATCCTCATATTACCATTAGATGTAAAACGGGTTGGAATGAATGGTTGTATATCAATATAAGATTTCCTGTATATTTTCACATTTCAATTCAATCCATTATTTGAAGTTGGAACCAGTTATATTATTTATTCACAGTATGGTCTATACATGCATATTCTCCATATTCAAAGACAAAGAGTACACCTGTTTGTACCCCGAATACTAATTTATACATCTTCAAAATATTGCTCCCAGAAATGGTGGAAGAAATACTCAGGTCACCTTATCTACATATACATTGTATCACAGTAATATTCTGGACACAAAAAGCAAAAGTCACACTTATGATTGTACCAAAGCCTAAATGGAAACTGAACATGCATTCCTAAAAACATCCAGGTCCAGTTTGCCTAATAGTCTCAAATATCAATCCTATTGGTGACTACGTATTTGTTTCTTCCTAAAATTATATATTCAACCTAAATGCAGTTAATAATGTCTAATCCTATCACTCACTCTATACTTTGCCTGATTTCCTAATGTCTCTATTGATGTCTGTTTTCCTAAATATTTTCCCCAGTTCACCATGTGAGTGACTCTTCACATGTGATGATATTTACTTTCACTCTCTAAGCGAAACCCTATTGATAAAGAATTTTTGGTCCAAATCCTGTACTCACTCTTTTTCTGAAAGCTACTGACTATCTTCCTAATCTTACTGAGTTTCCCTGTTTGAGTGGAAGTTCTCTTTTCCATTCAATCATCCAAGGTACAAGGTCCTATGCCATTGATTATCGATTTATCTGAGACATATATGCGGAACATAATTCAAAGCTAAGTATCACAATCAACAGCTCAATGCCCTTCTGAGCTTCAAATCTTACCTAGATTTCTGTTTTCATACTTATATTTTATGTCTATGTTTTAATAAATATCACAGGTTCCCAATACCATTATTCATCCAGCAGAATGATTCCTAACCCAAATCAAACATGTTATTAAACCCTAAACATACACTGTTCCCACAATCTCACTTAACAAAAGACCAGGGACAGTGTTGGTCTTACAACACAGGAATGTAGGGGATATTCCATATGCTGAAAAACTCAAAGGTCCATGCAGATGTGGTCCCTGGAGAAGATATAGGCAGCTATGAAGGACCTTAAAGAGCAAAACTCATCTTCCATTGCAAACAACCTGGTCAGGATGAAGGGTTGTATCTTAATGAGCCTCTCTGTTCTCAATGAAGAGAAAATGGACCAAACCAGGCCTGTGTGGAGAGCTGTTCCTGGGTGCCTATGGTTGATTCACCATTCTAACTTGTGAAAGTGTCACAGGAAGTAGGGGCAGCCTCTATCTCATGGGACCCTTGGAAGCAACTGTTAGGACAAAGTGATTGCCAAGGCAGTGTCCTCATTCACTACCTGAAGTAAGTGATCTCACCTCTCTTCCTTGGTGATGGAACTCTCTGAACTTGTGTGCAGAAGCCAGGCAACCAGAGCCAGTCCCAGTCCCAGTCCCATTGAGGTCACTTGTTTGGATTTACTAAGGACAGAATCAGTGTTTCCTGGAACCTACTGATGTGAGGATGGCCAAATGCCAGGAGAGCATTGTAGAGGGGCCTTTCCTGAGAAAAAGGTACTTTCCCATTTCTGGCTCCTGACAACGTCACAGATTTGGCCAAGGAGACCATATCTGAGACAGGACAGGCCATTTGGGGGTACATAGTATGGCCTACCAGTCAGACGACACTCAGGATAGTCACAGAATTACTTGGGGGAAGGAGGTGTCTTTGTGGGTGTGGGAGTGAGTTTGTGGTTTTTTCTCATGTTCTGAGAATAAGTAGGAAAGGCAGTTTGTTGGGTTTGGAGTGGACTGTGTCTAGTAATTCCTTTGACAATGTGAGTGTTTCTATGTCTGTGTAACTCTCTGTGTCCGTGGTTGTATTCATTAGAAAAGAGAATTCATCTATGGATGTGTCCTGTCTAGTAGAAAGAATTCCAGCATTTATCCTGCCTAATTTATGAATGGACTGTGACTTGCCTTATCAATGGGCAACACGTACTATCTTCCTAAGTTCCTGTTTTCTTTCTGAATCTGGCCACTCTCCAGAGTAGGCTCATGGTTTTTTGTCCAAGTTATGTACCACCTCCAACCTCTGTGACATGGCCATGTATTCTATAGCTGAAAGGAAAGGGAGCATCTCAGAAAACTCAGATATCAGTGTGACAAGGAAAGTCTCAGTGGAGAAAACCGGCTTTGGGCCTTTTGCTTCCCTATTCCTCTGTTGCCCTGAATGTCAGGAAGGTCTTTGCCTCAGGCCACCCCTTTGTGAATCCTGAAGAAAACAGTTTTCAAATGGAAATGAATGGGCATCACCTGTGGCTGTTTGCTAAAATGCTTTGAGAGATATGTGTGTGAATCAGCCTCTTGGCCGTGTGTGAGGCTGTGTCTTAGATATTCAGCGCCTAATGGATCTTAAGAAAGATCCCATGTGTTCATCCAAAACCAAAATGTCTAAAAAATCAGTCATTGTAGATGAAGTTTATTGCCTTTCTCTGTTAGATTCCTGACCTCCAACAAGTGAATTTGGGGATCCTTTGAATTAATCGAGTTCTTCAAAGCCCTGCAGAGGCTAGCCCATAGGTGCTTGGGTTTTCTAATGAATCCAAATCACATAAAGAATCTATACATGACAGTCAGTAGGCCTCAAATTGGAGAAGCAGAGCAGTATTAGTGGCAGGCCTATTAAATCACTCCTTGTTTACAGGAAGGGTGTCCAGGTCACACTGACTTTAGGCAAATGAGGGCAAGGGAGATTATTTCAGACTCTGTCTTGTGCTTTACCCCTCATGGAAACCTCCAGCCAGAGGTAATGATGAGTGTCTATATGGAAGAAGATGAGGGCAATGTGGGAGTGTTTTGGATTTAATTGTGGTCATTTATTTGGCTGTTGGAAGATAAGACTGGGTCCACCTGGGCTTTAACTCGGGTTTGATTCACCTTAGAGACTGAGTTCTGGAACTGACCTCAGAGAAGTATTGACATGAATTGTGTTGGGATTTTAGGAGGCCACGCATTAGACTTGCCCTTGGAAACTGAGATCTAAGCCCAGAGTGGCTTTCCACAAAGAACTGAGAATGTCAGCCAGGATATACCCGGATTTTATTCTGAAAGACTTGGCAGGCATATTTGAGAGTCAAAACACCCATGGACCTCACATTGTAGACCTCAATGGGCCTGGCCTCATGTGACCTTTAGGCCACTCTTTGGGAAGCATTGCCTGTGAGAGTTCTCCAGATCTTTCATTGAAATGAGCTTCCACAACATTTAATGGTTCATGAATGAATTGAAACCCACTGTGGCTCCAAATTCCTCTTTGAAAAATGGCTAGATAAATACCATGAAATTTTTTAAATTCCCATGACCAGGTGGCACTGGAGAACAGTTAGATCTCCTGATGCTCATCATGAGTGTACCAGACTGGGCCTTGATTTACTGGGTTTCATGAAAATGGCATAGAACAGAGATGCCAGTAAGTTTTAACCTTCTGAGTAGTGCGCCTTGAGCATTTGTGGGCAGGTGTGTGACAAAACATCTGTGGTGGGGCCATGTGGATCTGACATTGGCTTCCAAATAGCATGTGATTGACTTGCAGCAGCCAGCAGACCCATTTATGTAAAGGCACCTTGTTATATAGAGAGGTTTCAGGGCAATGTTCAGAATTGGGTTGCAATGGAAAAGGGGGCAATGTAGCAAGCAATGAGTGATAGAAGCCTGGATGGTGCATTCTCCTGCAGACTCTAACCCACCACAAGTGACAGAACTCCCTGCAGCACTGTGTCCCAGTTGAACTCCTTGTATTTTGTAAAGCAAATATCAAACTCACTGTGCAGCAGCAAGTAACACCACGAAAAGTGGAGGATGACCAAATGTCTTCACAGCGACACGGGGAGACACTAAGCCCCCAGTGGCCACAGTTTACCAACAAAGAGAGAATTCAGCACTGCTGCCCCATGTTCATTGGAAAATAAGAAAACATGTCGTCCAGGTCACATAGATGCAGACCCATCTTTGATGGTCTCACTAGAAAGAAAGCTAATACTTCTGACAACAACTTATATTTCAAGTGCCCAATCTCACATGCAGTTTCTCAAACAGTCTTTAGACCAGAAGAGCTCCATGTTGGTGTTGTGTTTACCATGTCCCTTGCTTTTGGAAACTCCTCTACCATCTCGAAGTTTGTGAACTCCTGAGCATTTTCCATTCCAGACATGTATTCACAAATTTTCTAACTCTTCTCCTCTAATTGTGTCTTACTTGGAGCGAAGGTAATGTCAAGGCATTGTTCTGGATCAGAGTGGGAAGTTTTGGGTTGCACATATTTGCACACACATTTGATACAATTTCCAATTTTCCATTCAAAATACAGAATCCCTGACACTATCCCATACCCTACTTGACTCTGGCTACAAATCCTAATATGATGGAGAAAAATAACACAAACAGAATATAAATACAAGCAGTTCAAAGGAGGCATGATGTATATTTGGACTTGCCTTTTACATGATAAAGTTTATGTGTTATAAATCTAGTCAATTTTTAATTAAATAGTTCTCCATGTGTTTTTAAAGTTCAAAATATGTGTATTACTGACTCCCTTTCTCTGTAGCCTATTCAACATATGTATTTTTATATGCACATACCGAAAGCTACCTGGTATCACACCTACATTTTTGTGAGGTGGCTTCCTCAGCAAATACAAATTGTGAGAAGAGATCACTCCTCCTAAACGCTTTGGAACTGAATAGTCAACCTATGGGTGAGCTTCCTAGTTGAACAAAATTATACATAAATCCATATTCTGTAAAATATATATTTTTGCATTTGTGTATGATATATATTTCATGATGAATTTCGATTGGCATATATTACTACATTTTAAAGTCTGTGTGTGTGTTTTGTGTGTGTGTGTGTGTGTGTGTGTGTATATATATATATATATATATATATATATATATATATATATAGTCTCCATATTTTTCAAAATATGAAATATTTGTGTCTTATTTAGAGTCCCAAAATTCATTCATGTTCATGTATGTGGATTTATAATAAAATTTTCACAAGATTATTCTCAGAAATATTCATCCACCTGAAGTACATATTTGTTTCCTAGTACTGAAAACTAACTACAGTGATTGGTGCCTTCAAATCCTAATATTTCTACAGTAACTGAACCAGTTTAACATCAATGCAGGTAGAATTCTATTGGACGTGATGTGTATTTTGACGTTCGTTTTTATTCCACACTGGTACATTACTCTTTCTTAAGTTTATGGACATCATAGGACATATATTTCATCAACAATTTCGCAAATTTATAGGCATTTGTTTCACTTTCAATCGCTTCCTGCTTCAGAACACATGTATTCCTCCAGGTTTCTTGACTGGTCTTTTCATGAGACTTCTTTCCAAACAAATTATTTTCAATTTTCATAATAAATTTGAAGCAAAGTCACACACTTTTCATGTTAAACCAAAATCCTCATATTTCCATTAGATGTATAATGGGTTGGAATGAATGATTGTATATTAATATAAGATTTCTTATTTGTTTTCAAATTTATTTCAGTCTATTATTTCAAGTTGAAACCAGTTTTATTATTTATTCACAGTATGGTCTATTCATGCATTTCCTCTGTATTCATAGACACAGGGTGCACCTTTTTGTAGCCCCAATACAAATTTATACATCTTCAAAATATTGCTTCCAGAAATGGTGGAAGAAATACTCATGTCACCTGATCTACATATACATTTCATCACAGTAATATTCTAGACACAAAATTCAAAGGTCACGCTTATGATTCTACCAAATCCTAAATAGAAAGTGAACATGGATTACTAAAAACATCCATGTCCAGGGTGCCTTATGCTCTCAATTGTCAATCCGATTGGTGACTACATATTTGTTTCTTCCTAAGATTATATGTTCAACCTCAACCCTGTTGAAAATATCTAATCCTATCACTCACTTTATACTTTGCCTGATTTCCTAATGTCTCTATTGATATCTGCATTCCTACATATTTTCCCCACTTCATCATTGTTAGAGACCCTTCACATGTGCTGTTATTGAAATTCACTCTCTAACCGAAACCCTATTGCTAAATAACTTTTGGTCCAAATCCTATACTCATTGTTCTTCCGATACTTACCGACTATCTTCCTGATCCTACTGACTATCTCTGTTTGAGGGCATGTTCTCTTCTACATTCAATCATCCAAGGTACAAGTTCCTATGCCATTGTATATCAATTTATCTGAGATACCTGTGCAGAACGTAATTCAAGCTAAGTAATCCAATCAAGGACCCAATGACTTTCTGGACTTCAAATCTTACCTGGATTTCTGTTTTCATACTTATATTTCACCTATATATTCTTGTAAGTATTGCAGTTACCCAATACCATTATACATCCTGTAGAATGATTCCTAACCCAAATCGAACTGGTTATTAAGCATAACCATACACTGTTCCCTCAATATAACATTACAGAAGAGCTGGAACAGAGTTGGTCTTACAATGCAGGGATGGAGGGGATCTTCCACCTACTTAGAACCTCAATGGTCCATGCAGAAATTATCCCTGGAAAACATGTAGGCAGGTATGAAGGACCTGAGAGAGCAAAGGTCATCTTCCATGGCAAACAGCCTGGTCAGGATGAAGGGTTGTGTCTGAATCACCCTCTCTCTTCTTAATGTAGAGAAGATGGACCAAACCAAGCCTGTGTGGAGAGCTGTTCCTGGGTGACTATGGTTGATATACCATTCTAACTTGTAAAAATGTCACAGGAATTCGGGCAGCATCCATCTCATGGGACCCTTGGAAGCAACTGTTAGGGCAAAGTAGTTGCCAAGGCAGTGACCTCATTCAGTTCCTGAAAAAAGTGACCTCACCTCACTTCCTTTGTAGTGGAACTCTCTTAATTTGGGAACCAGGAAGCTAGGCCCCCAGAGCCAGTGCCAGTCCCAGTTGGCACACTTGATTGGATTTACCAAGGACAGAGTCAGTCTTTATTGGTACCAACTGATGTGAGGATGGCCAAATGCCAGGAAAGCTATGAAGACAGGTGTTTCCTGAGAAAGCAGGTAGTTGTTCTGGCAAAGACACCAAATCTGAGAAAGTACAGGCCATTTTGCGAGAACATGGTATGGCCCACCAGTCAGAGGAAACTCCGGATAATCAAAGACCTACTTCTGGGAAGGAGGTGCTTTGTGGGTGTGGGTGTGAGTTTGTGGTTTTGTCTCATGTTCTGAGAATAGGTAGGGATGGTGGATTGTTTGTTTTTGAGTGGATTGTTTCTAGAAAGTCGTTTGACATGGGGAGGGTTTCTAAAAGTGTATCCCACTGTGTCCGTGGTTGTTGACATTTGAAAAGAGAATGCATCAATGGAAGTGCCCTGTCTAGTAGAAAGCTACCCAGCATTCATCCTGTGCAATTGATGAATGGACTGCAGCTTGCCTTATGAATGGACAACACCTACTATCTTCCTAAGCTCCAGTTTTCTTCCTGAATTCTGGCCACTCTCCGGAATAGTCTCATGGTTTGGTGTCCAAGATATGTACCGCCTCCAAGCTTTGTTACATGGCCATGTACTGGATAGCTGAAGGCAATGGGAGCATCTCAGAAAACTCAGATATCAGTGTGACCAGTAAAGTCTCAGTGGAGAACCCTGCTTTGGGCCTTTTGCTAACCTATTGTTCTGTTGCCCTGAATGTCAGGAATTTCTTTGCCTCAGGCAACCCCTTTGTAAAGCCTGAAGAAAACAGTTTTCAAATGAAAATGAATGGGCATCACCTGTGGCTGTTTGCTTAATTGCTTCAAAAGGGATGTGTCTGAATCAGCCCCTTGGCCCTACGTGAGGCTGGGGCTTAGATTCTCGGCACCTGACGGATCTACAGAAAGATCCCATCTCTGAATCCAAAACCAAAATGGCCATAAGAGCAGTCAATGTGGATGAAGTCTCTTGCCTTCCTCTGTAAGTCCTGACCTCTATCAAGTGAGAATAGATATCATTTGGGTAAAATGAGTTTTTCAAATCCCTGAAGAGGCTAATGCATAGGTGCTTGGATTTTCTCATGACTCCAATTCACACAAAGAATTTATACTCAACAATCAGTAACAGTCAAAATGGAGAAGCAGAGCAGTATTAAGGGCAGGCCTATTTGATCACTCCTGGTTCACAGGAAGGGTGTCCAGGCCACCCTGACTTTAGGCAATTGAGGGGTAAGTGAGCTTATTTTGGACACTGTCTTGGGCTGCATCCCTCATGAAAACCTGCAGCAAGAGGTTATGATGAGTGTCTCTATGGCAGAAGTTGAGGGTCATGTGGGAGTGTTTTGGTTTCAATTGCGGTCATTTGTGTGGCAGTGGAATAGGCCACTAATGAGATTCGCCCTTCTAAACTGAGATCTAGCTCACTCCTTGGGAAAAATTGCCTGTGAGAGTTCTCCAGATCTTTTATTGAAATGAGCTTCCTCACCATTTAATGGTTCCTGAATGAATTGAAACCCACAGTGCTTCCAACTTCATCCTTGAAAAGTGGCTACATAAATACCATGAAATTTTTGCCATTCCAATGACCAGGTGGCACTGGAGAACCTTAGATGTCCTTTTGCTCATCATGAGTGTACCAGATAGTGCCTTGATTGTCTGGGTTTCATGAAAATGGTGTAGAACATAAATGCCAGTAACTTGTAGCCTACTGAATAGTGGTGTGTGTGCAGGTGGTGTGCAGGTGTGTGATAAAACATCTCTTGTGGGGCCATGTGGATCTGCCATTACTTCCAAAGGGCTTGAGACTGACATGGTGCATCCAGCAGAACATTATATGTCTGAAACCTCTCCATGTAAAGGCATCTTTTTATATGGAGATTTTCAGGGCAATGTTCAGAATCAGGTTGCTATGATCAAGGGGGCAATCTATGTGGGATAGAATCCTGGTTGGTGAATTCTCCTGCAGACCCTGACCCACCATACATGACAGAACTCCCTCCAGCACTGGGTCTCAGTTGAACTCATTTTATTTAGTGAAACAAGTACCAAACTCCCAGTGCAGCGGCAAGAAACACCATGAAAAGTGGAGGATGACCAAATGGCTTCACAGTCCACACGGGGAGACACTTAGCCTTCAGTGGCCACAGTTTACCTACAAAGAGTGAATTCAGCACTGCCGCCTCATGTCTTTTGGAAAATAAGAAACCATGTTCTCCAGGTTACATAGATGCAGACACAGCTTTGATGCTTTCACTAGAAATGAAGCTAAAGCTCCTGACAAAAACATATATTTCAAGGATCTTCTAGCTTTCAGAGTCTGTGTTGAAATATCAGCTGTTATCCTGATTGCTTTACCCCTAAATGTAATCTGCTTCCTTTCACTTGTAGCTTTTAAAATTCTCTCTTTATTCTGTACGTTGGGTATCTTCATTATAATGCGTCTAGGTGTGGATCTCTTATGATTTTGCCCATTCGGCGTCCTGTTGGCTTCTAGGACTTGGGAGTCTGTCTCATTCTTCAAGTCTGGGAAGTTTTCTCGTATTATTTCATTAAATACATTGCTCATTCTTTTGGTTTGGACCTCTATACCTTCCTGTATCCCAATGACTCTTAAGTTTGGTCTCTTTATGTTATCCCATATTTCTCAGATGTTCTGTTCATGGTTTCTTAACAGTCTTGCTGAGCTGTCTATGTTCTTTTCAAGTTGAAATACTTTGTCTTCATTGTCTGATGTTCTATCTTCTAAGTGTTCTACTCTGATGGTAGTGTTCTCAATTGAGTTTTTAAGTTGTTTTATTGCTTCCTGCATTTCTAGGATTTCTGTTTGTCATTTTTTACAACTTCTATCTCCCTGTATAATTGATCTTTTGCTTCTTGGATTTGTTTGTGTAATTCATTGTCGAAGTGATCTTTCATTGTCTGATTTTGCTGTCTAATGTCTTCCTTGAGACTCCAGATTATCTGAAGCATGTATATCCTGAGTTTTTTATCTGACATTCCATCTGCTGCAGCTATTACCTCTTCTAAAGTTATGTTGACCTGCATTGCTTGTGGTCCTTTTTTCTTTGCCTTTTCATACGGCTCGCGTTTCTTTCTGCTTGGTGAAACTGTTGTGATTTTGAAATTTTCCCCCTATATATTTATATTGCTCTTGTATATTTGAAAAGTCTTCCTTGCAGGGGCGGGGGTGGCTGTTGTGCTCTTCCAATTGGGGTGATCTATCTACCATGCTGATGGGCCGCTGGGCCTGTTCTCCTGATCGGTCGCAGGTCTGCCTACCCTGCAGGCACGGGAAGCGGCTCTGCTAAGCCCCTCCTCTAATTGGTGTGACGTGTGTACCACACCCATGGACCCCTGGGGTGTTCTGCCAGTCGGTCTCAGGTCTGCCTACCTTAGAGGCGCGGGCGGCGGCTCTGCTCTGCCCCTATTCCAATTGGGGTGACGTGACTACCACGCCGGTGGGTGGGTGGGCCTGTTCTGCCGTCGGTCGCAGGTCTGCCTACCTTACGGGCATGGGCGATGGATCTGCTCTGCCCCTAGTCCAAATGGGGTGAAGTGTCTGCCGCGCTGGCAGGCCGCTGGGCCTCTTCTGCTGGTCGGGTGCAGATTTGTCTACTTTGAGGGCGCGGGTGGTGGCTCTGCTCTGCCGCTACTCCAATTGGGGTGCCGTGACTACGAAGCCGGCAGGTTGCTGGGCCTGTTCCGGGCACCATGGGCAAAGACTCTGCTCTGCCCCTACTCCTATTGGGGTTATGTGACTACCATGCCGGTGGGCCACTTGGATTGTACTAGGTGCTGGAGAAGGCTCTGCTCTGCAATTACTCCAATTGAGGTGACGTGACTACCATGCCTGCTGGTCGCTAAGCCTGTTCTGGGCACCTGTGGCGGCTCTGCTCTGCCTCTATTCCAATTGGGGTGAAGTGAGTATCATGCAGGTGTGTCGCTGGGCCTGTTCCAGGCATGGGCAGCGGCTCTGCTCTGCCCCTCTGGCTTGATGACAAAGTGAGAGAGACTCGGGTGTTTCTGACTCACTTTCTTTACCAGGAGACCAACTGTTTCTGTCACCGCTGGTATTAATGAAGTTATCTCCTCCGCTGCTTTCTGATGACATCAGATCTCTGCCATGTTGGTATCCCATGCAAAAGGCAGCATTTCGTTCCCTTTGCTGGGTGACCAAAGCAATGGGTGAGTCCTGACTTGCCCTCACAAGCCTCGTCTCAATCCTGTTGCCACTGCCTATGAAGGCTCGTTTGATATTTACCTCCACATTATTCAGCAAGACCCACACCAGGAAGCAGTTTCCACGGGTTCTTGAGCCCTGGGCCAGATCAGTTCAGGGAGGCCAAATTTGGCCTCTCTGGGCTCAGTGTATGTTCTAATAGGAGCAGGCTCCAAGACGCAGTTTCTGCGGGTTCTTTAGCACTGAGCCTGAGTAATTTGTCTGTGAAGCAAAGGTGAATGGAATCCTGAAATTACCTGTTCTATAGCTGAATGAGCTGCGATCAGTCGAAAACAGGGATGGTGACGTCAGCTCTTCAAGATGGTGGACGCTGGCTTCCTCTGTGGTCTGACCGGTATGGAGAACGGAATTGGACCACATCCATCCCCGTCTCAATCCCAGAATTCAGCACTGAGCACAGTAATTGCATAGCGGGCAGGAGCCCATAGAATCCGCACCACTGTATATTTGCGATGCTATCTCGTCTTTTCCCAGTGCGCGCCACACACTCTAGCTGCAGGGCAATTTGCTGAATAAGCAGCATGACCCTCCGTGCGGAAAAATCACTCGCGTTTGAGCCCCCGTAGCTGATCCTCGTGAGATGGATATATGTCCACTAGGTTTTGGAGCACCCCAAATTTGCTGGAAATTCCTAACAAGATAGGTTTTAGCCGTTCTAACTCGTCATTTTCCCGCACAGTGACGCGGTATATGGGGGTAATGCACTCCATTCGCCGCCATCATGTGATCCCCCAAAGTTAGTTTTCAGTACAAGGAAAAAAATATGTATTTCAGTTGGAGGAATATTTCTGAGAATAATCTTGTGAAAAGTTGATTATAAATCCACATACATGAATATGAATGAATTTAGGGAGGGTATAAAAAGAAAAATATACTAAATATTTTGAAAAATCTGGAGAGTGAATATATATATATATATATATATATATATATATATATATATATATACACACACACAGACACACACACACACAGACATTAAAAAGTAGCATTATGTATGTGAATTGAAATTCACCATGAAATATATATCATCCACAGATCCAAAAATATTCATTTTAATGTACATGGATTCATGTTGTTTAACTAAAAAGCTCACCCATATGTTGAATTTTCAGTTCCAACAGCGTTAAGTAGGAGTGATCTCTTCTCACAATTTGTATCTGCCAAGCCAGCCACCTCACCAAATATACGACTGATACCAGGTAGAATTCTGTATGTGCTTATAAAAATACATGTGATGAATAGGCTACAGAGAAAGGGAGACAGTTATTCACATATTTGTTAACTTTGAAAACACATGGAGAACTATTTCAATTAAAATTCGCTAGATTTATAACACCTACAATTTATCATACGAAAGGCAAGTCCAATTATACACCATGCCTCCTGTGAACCTCTTGTATTTGTATTCTGTTTGGGTTATTATTCTCCATCAAATTAGGATAAGAAGTCGAAGTCTAGTAGGGTATGTGTTAGTGTCAGGGATTCAGTATTTCGAATGGAAAATTGGAAAATGTATCCAATGTGTATGCAAATATGTGCTACACAAAAATCTTCCCACTCTCATTCAGAATAATGCCTTGACATTACCTTCGCCCTACATAAGACACAATTAGAGGAGAACATTTAGAAAATCTGTGAATACATATGTGGAATGGAAAATGCTCAGAAGTTCACAAATTTGGAGTTGGTAGAGGAGTTTCCAAAAGTAAGGGACAGGGTAATCACTCCAAAACCATGAAGTTCTGCCAGCCTAACATCTGAAGAAACTGCCTGTGAGGTTGGGCAATGAAATATATGCTGTTGTCAGAAGCATTAGCTTCATATGTAGTGAGACCATCAAATCTGGTTCTGCATCTATGTGACCTGGATGACATGGTTTCTTATTTTCCAATAAACATGAGGCAGCAGTGCTGAATTTTCTATTTGTAGGTATACTGTGGCCACTGGATTCTAGGTGTCTCCCCGTGTGGACTGTAAATTCATTTGGTCATCCTCCACTTTCGTGGTGTTTCTTGCTGCTGCACTGGGAGTTTGGTATTTGCTTCATTAAATACAAGGGTTCACCTGGGACACAGTGCTGAAGTGAGTTCTGTCAAGTGTGGTGTGTCGAGTTCTGCAGGAGAATGCACCAACCAGGCTTCTATCCCACATAACTTGCCCTATTGACCATAGCATCCTGATTCTGAACATTGCCCTGAAACCACTCCATATAACAATATGCTTTTACATATAAGGTTCTACTGACTGCAAAATGTCAGTCACAATCCATTTGGAAGCCAATGGCAGATCCACATGCCCCCACCACAGATGTTTTATCACACACCTGCCAACCACTGCTCTAGAACAACTACTCAGCAAGATCCAACTTACTGGAATCTCTGTTCTACACCATTTCATAAAACCCAGTCAATCAAGGCACTGTCCTGTATACTCATGATCAGCAAGAGGACATCCAAATGTTCTCCAGTGCTACCCGGTCATGGGAATTTCAAAAATTTCATGATATTGATATAGCCAATTTTCAAGGATGAAGTTGGAGGCACTGTGGATTTCAATTCACTCAGAAACCATTAAATGAAAACTCTGGAGAATTCTTACAGGCAAGGCTTCCAAAAGTGGCCAAAAGTCAGATTAAGCCAGGCCCATTGAGGTCTACAATGTATGGTCCATGTGTGTTTTGACTCTCAAATATGGCTGCCAAGTCTTTAAGAATAATATCATGTGTTATCCTGGCTGAGATTCCCTGTGCTCTGTGGAAAGTCAACTAGGGCCTAGATGTCACTTTCCAAGGGCAACTCTCATGCATGGCCATCTAAAATTCCAACACAATTCCTGGCAATAATTCTCTGAGATCAGTAAAAGAACTCAGTCTCTAAGGGGAATCACACCAGAGTGCAAGCCTAGGTGGACCCAGTGATCTCTTCCAAGCGCCAGACAAATGTCCACAATTAAAACCAAAACACTCTCACATGGCCCTCATCTTCTTCCATATAGACACTCATTATATCCTCTGGCTGGAGGTTTCCATAAGGGACGCAGCCCACGACAGTGTCCAAAATAAGCTCCTTGCACCGCATTTGCCTAAAGTAAGGGTGGCCTGGACTCTCTTCCTGTGAACCAGGAGTGATCAAATAGGCCTACCTTTAATATTGCTTGGCTTCTCCAACTTGAGGCCTTCTAGCTTTGGGGTTTAGATTCTTTAATTGAATTGGAGTCATGATAATCAAGCACCTATGGCCTAGCCTCTGCAGGGCTTTGAAGAACTCATTTGACCCAAAGAATCCCTATTCTCACTTGATGGATATCTGGAACCTACCAGAGGAAGGCAAGAGAGTTCATCAACAATATCTGATCTTTATGCCATTTTGGTTTTGGATGCACGCATGGGATCTATCTTTAGATCCATCAGGTGATGAGAATCTAAGCCACAGCCTCACACAGGGCCAACAGGCTGATTCAGACATATCCCAATCCTAAGCAATTAAGCAAAGAGCCACAGGTGATGCCAATTCATTTCCATTTGAAAACTGTTTTCTTCAGGGTTCACAAAGTGGTGGCTTGAGGCAAAAAACTTCCTGACATTCAACAGAACAATAGTTAAGCAAAAGGACCAAAGCAGGGTTTCTCCACTGAGACTTTCCTGGTCAACAGATATCTGAGATTTCTGAGATGCTAGCCATTTCCTTCAGCTATCCAGTACATAGCCATGTCACAGATCTTGGAGGTGGTACAAATCTTGGACACAAAACCATGATACTATTCTGGAGAGTGGGCTGAATTGAGAGAGAAAACAGGAAATTAGGAAGCTTGTAGGTGTTGCCCATCCATAAGGCAAGCCAGAGTCCACTGATGAATTGGGCAGGATGAATGCTGGGAAGCTTTCTACTAGACAGGACACATCCATTGATGCATTGTCTTTTCTAATGTCTACAACAATGGACTCAGTGGGATACACACACATAGAAACACTCACCTTGTCAAAGGACTTAATAGAAATATTCCACACCATACCAAACAAACCGCCTTTCCTACCTATACTCAGAAAATGATCCACTACCTGCTTTCTCAGGGAAAGCCCCTCTTCAGAGGTTTCCTGGCATTTGGCCATCCTCACATCTGTAGGTACCAAGAAAGACTGACTCTGTCCTTGGTAATTCCAAACATGTGAGACCACTGGGACTAGAACAGGGACTGTCTCTGGGTGCCTGGCTTCCTGGATCCCAAGTTCAGAGAGTTCCCTCACCAAGGAAGTGAGGTGAGATCACTTTCTTCAGGATCTGAATGATGTCACTGCCTTGGCAACCACTTTGTTGATTCCAAAAGTACCATGAGGTGGAGGCTGCCCCGATTTTCATGTGACACTTTCTCCAGTTAGAATGTTATATCAACCATAAGCACCCGGGAACAGCTTTCACACAGGACTGGTTTGGTCCATGTTCTATACATTAAGAAGAGAGAGAATGATTCAGACACACCCTTCATCCTGACCAGGATGATTGCCATGGAAGTTGACTTTTGCTTTCTGAGGTACTTCATAGCTGCCTTCATCTTCACCAGGGATTATTTCTGCATGAACATTTGAGTTTCTCAGCAGGTGAAGATCCCCTAGATTCCTGTAGTTTAATACCTACACTGTTCCTGCTCTCCTGCAAAGTTAGTGTATGGTTAGGGTTAATAATATTTTCGATTTGGGTTAGGAATCATTCTGCAGGATGAATAATGGGATTGGGAACCTGTGATATTTATAAGAATATATAGGTGAAATATATGTATGAAAACGGGAATCTAAGAAAGATTTGAAGCCCAGAAGGGCATTGGGCCCTTGGTTTGGATACTTAGTGTTGAATAATGTTCTGTACAATTGTCTCAGTTAAATCGAAATACAATGGCATAGGACCTTGTACCTTGGATGATTGAATGTAGAAGAGAACATCCAGTCAAAAAGGGATAGTTGGTAGGATTAGGAAGATAGTCAGTAGGTTTAGGAAGAAGAGTGAGTATATGATTTGGAAAAAAAAGCTTCTTTAGCAATAGGGTTTCGTTTAGAGAGTGAATGTAAATGTCAGCACATGTGAAGAGTAAGCCAAAATGATGAACTGGGGAAAATATGTAGGAAAGCAGGTGTCAATAGAGACATTACTAAATCAGGCAAAGTGTAAAGTGAGGGATAGGATTAGACATTTTCAACAGGCTTGAGTTTGAATATATAATCATAGGAAAAAACAAATATGTCGTCATGAATGGGAATGACATTTGAGAGCATTAGGCAACCTGGACATGGATGTTATTAGTTATCAACATTCACTTTCCTTTTAGGCTTTGGTACAATCATAAGTGTGATATTTTATTTTTTTGTTGTTCAGAATATTACTGTGATAAAATGTATATGTAGATCAGGTGACATGAGTATTTCTTTCACCATTTCTGGGAGCAATAATTTGAAGACGCATACATTAGTATTAGGGGCACAAAGAGGTGTAACCTCTGTCTATGAATATAGAGATAATGCATGAATAGACCATACTATGAATAAATAACATAACTGATTCCACTTTAAATAATGGATTGAATTGACATGTGAAAATATATAAGAAATCTTATATTGATATACAATCATTCATTCCAACCAGTTATATATCTAATGGTAATATTAGGATTATGATTTATGATGAATGGTGTTTGAGTTTTGCTTTATAAGTGATGATGTTAAACGAAAGTAATGTGTTTGGAAAGAAGTCTCATGAAAAGACCAGTCAAGAAACATGGAGGAATGCATGTGTTCTGAATCAGGAAGTGATTGATCGTGAAACAAATGCCTATAAATTTTCTAATTTGTGACTGAAATATATATCCTATGATGTGGATAAACTGAAGACATAGTAATGTACAAGTGTTGAATAAAAATGAAAGTCAAAATACACATCATGTCCCCTAGGAATCTACTTGCATTGATTTTAAACTGGCTAAGTAAATGTAGAAATAATAGGGTTTGTATGCACCATTCACTGAATTTAGTTTTCAGTACTAGGAAACAATATGTATTGCAGGTGGATGATTATTATGAGAATAATCTTGTGGAAAGTTGATTATGAATCCACAGATATGAATATGAATGAATTTAGGGAGTGTATAATAAGACACATATATTTCATATTTTGAAAAATCTGAAGAGTGTGTATATATATAAATATAAATATATATATATATATATGTATATATATATACAAACACGCACATGCACAGATATTAAAAAGTAGCAATACAGGAGATCCATTATTAAGGCAGGCATGGAGAAATCAAGTCTCTGATCTCTTCAGCTGCACTGGCATAGGAAGTCGTAAACTGTCTAAATGCTGTTTGCTCAGAATCACTAGGCAATGTTGACCTGTTGTGAATCTGGGGCGAACAGTCTGGGCCCCTCAGAACACACACAGAGCCCGGATTGGCTGCATTCAAGCTTAGATTCGTCTGGTTTTTGTGACTCAGCACTAACATTCCCGCTGAAATAACTGGTTGGGCTTTCTGAATTGACAGAGTTAAAAGACAACTGAGCCTTCATAGGCAGTGGCCACAGGATTGAAATGGGGCTTGGGAGAGATAGTCAGGACCCACCCATTGCATTGGTCACCCAGCAAAGGGAACGAACGGTCACCATTTTAATGTGATTCCACCATGGCATAGAACTGACATTACAGGCTGAGGAGATAACTTCATTGAAACCAACGCGACAAGTGTGTAATCCCATTGCCATCTCTCTCAACACCACGGGGAAACCTCAAGGGCCCCTCCCAGGTCTCCCAGGAGCACGATAGCCAGACCTAGGGAAACAGGATTGGCTCGGGACTTGCGGCGTGGAATTCCCGGCTACCACTCCAACCAGTGCTGACAATTGAGGTCTCTTACACCACCTACCAGGGGCATGGCTCCCGGAAGACAAGAAAATTCGCTGGTGGTTCTCAGGACAAAGCTCTACAAACTTAGGGTCTGAGGGAGGCACACAGGGAGAGTGTGCCCAGGCGTTCATTAAAACAGGGCTACCAGGAGCAGAGGCCTGGCGTGTAACCAGTATTGTGGTGAGCGTCAAAGGTGAGCGGGGCCTGGCTTGAGGGAGCACAAGAGAAGGCCCTAGGCACTCAGGATTGGAGACCCGCCGAGTCTGGGAGGAAGAGCTGCTGCACAGTGATTTGTTCCCACTTATTTAGAGGAGAAGCTTGGCCCAGTGCACACAGCTCCAACTACTGGAAGAGAAGTTAATTGAACTCTAGTACTGCATGTATTATTATTATTATATTATTTGTATGTTTTTCTTTTTCTTTCATTTTCATTTTTGTTGTTGTTCTTTAACTTTTTTAATGTTTTTTATTTTTTTAATTTTTTATTTCATTATTATTATTATTATTTTAAATACTAATTTTCATTTTTTAATTATCATTATTACTTAAAATTTTCTTTCTTTATTTTCTATTTTTTTCTTTTGTCTTTTCATTTCTTTTCAATTTTATTATACCCCCTTCCTTGAATTCTACCTGGCTACTCTCATTCTCTTTAGTGACTTCTTCCCTTCCCTTCTAATATCTTTCCTTCCAAGCATCAAATAAATTTATAAGAGTAAGCAGGAACTCAGTAGTCAAACAGAACAAGAAGTAACATGAGCAGCATAAAAAAGCAAGGAAGAAAAAAAGTACAAACAATGAAGGACAGCCTAAATATTCAAGAGCATCTGGAGTCATCAGAAAAATGGTCATATAAAGAACTCAAGGAATACCTTAGACAGATGTAATGTAACATTAAAGAGGATACGAGACAACAAAAACAAACAGTGAAAGAACGCATTGAAAATGAATTACATAAACAGATAAAATAAGAAATTAAGCATCTTTATCAGGAGATAGAGATTATTAGAAAAATCAAACAATAATTCTAGAAATGAAGGAAATGATAAACCAAATTAAAAACTCAATTGAGAGTATCACTAACAGAGTGGAGCAAGTAGAAGACAGAATGTCAGATAATGAAGACAAAATATATCATCTTGAAAAAACTCTATCCAAGAAAGAAATGCTGTAAAAAATTATGAGAAAACATCCAAGAGATATGGGATAACATTAAAAAAACAAACTTATGAGTAATCCCGAAAGAGGAAGGTACAGAGATTCAAACCAAGGGAATGAGTAACCTGCTGAATGAAATAATTAGAGAAAACTTTCCAAAAATAAAAATGGAAACAGATAAACAAATTGTAGATGCTTACAGGACACTGAGCACACAAAATCACAGTAGACCAATGCCAAGACACATTGTTATGAAGATATCCAATATACAAAACAAAGAGAAAATATTAAAACCTACCAGAGAAAAGAGGCAGATTACAATCAGGGGTAAAACAAAAAGGTTAACAATGTTTTTTTTTTTTATCACAGATGCTGGAAGTGAGAAGATCCTGGAACAACGTACTTCAAACACTGAAAGACAATGGATGCCAACCAAGAATTATGTATCCAGCAAAATTAAGCTTAATGTAAGACAACAAAATAAAAATATTTCATGATAAACAAAAGCTAAAAGAATTTGCAGCCAGAAAACCAGCATTGGAAAGCATCTTGAGCAAAACACTACACGAGGAAGAAATGAAAATCAACAATGTAAACCATCAGTGGGAAGTGCCTCAGTAATGACAGAGGGCGGGAAAAGCTAATCATGGAGAAACAAACTAATTTAAAAAAAAGATATAAGCAAACATGGGTGGCAGTACAAACCATATATTAATAGTAACTCTAAACGTTAATGGCTTAAACTCTCCAATAAAGTGACATAGGCTTGTAACTTGAATTAAAAAAAAACAAATCCAACAATATGTTGCCTCCAGGGGACACATCTGAATGGAAAAGACATACACAAGCTGAAGGTGAAAGACTGGGAAAATTTATACCATGCACACAGTCCTCGTAACCAAGCAGGGGTGGCCATCCTCCTATAGAATAAAATCGACCTCAAGACTAAATTAATCAAAAGGGATAAGGAAGGACATTATATACTGTTAAAAGAAACCATTCACTGACAAGACATAACAATTATCAATATTCACGCAGCAAATAATGGTGCTGCGACGTTCATTAAACAAATTCTCCTCAAGTTCAAGAATCAAATAGACCACAGTACAATAATTATGAGTGACTTCAACTCACGTCTCTCACCATTGGACAGATCCTCCAAACAAAAGTTGAATAAAGAAACTATAGAACTCAATATCACAATCAATACCCTAGACTTAAGTGACATATATAGAATATATCAACCATCATCAAGTGGATATACTTTTTTCTCAGCAGCACATGGATCCTTCTCAAAAATAGACCATATGTTTTGCCATAGGGCAACCCTCAGTAAATATAAAGGGGAGGAGATAATACCATGAATTTTTTGTGATCATAATGGAATGAAACTGGAAACCAATGATAAAAGAAAAAAGAAAAAATCATACATTACATGCAAAATGAACAATATGTTACTGAATGATCAATGGGTTACAGAAGACATAAAGGAGGAAATCAAAAAATTCTTAGAGATAAATGAAAATACAGACACAACATATCAGATTCTATGGGACAAAATGAAAGAAGTTTTAAGAGGTAAATTCATCTCCTGGAGGTCATTCCTCAAAAAAAGAAAGAAAAAAAAAACAACAAATAAATGAGCTCACACTTTATCTCAAAGCCCTAGAAAAGGAAGAGCAAAACAACAGCAAATGTAGCAGAAGGCAAGAAATAATTAAAATCAGAGCGAAATTGAAACAAAAGAAACTATTGAAAAAATTAACAAAACTAAAAGTTGGTTCTTCAAAAAGATAAATAAGATCAACAGACCCTTAGCCATGCTAATGAAGAGAAGAAGAGAGAGAACTCAAATTACTAACATACGGGATGAAAAAGGCAATATCACAACAGATGCAACATAAATACAGAAGAAAATTAGAAATTATTTGGAAACCTGTATTCCAATAAAATAAAAAATAGTGAAGACATCGATAAATTTCTTAAGTCATATGATTTGCCCACACTGAGTCATAAGGGAACACACAATTTAAACAGACCAATATCAATGGATGAAGTAGAAGAAGCAATCAAAAGTCTACCAACCAAGAAAAGCCCAGGACCGGATGGGTATACAGCAGAGTTTTACAAAACCTTTAAAGAAGAATTAATACCATTACTTTTCAAGTTATTCAGGAAATAGAAAAACTGGGAGCTCTGCCGAATTCGTTCTATGAGGACAACATCACCCTGATTCTGAAACCAGACAAAGACACCTCAAAGAAAGAAAACTTCAGACAAATATCTCTGATGAACCTAGATGCAAAAATCCTCATTAAAATTCTGGCGAATTGGATACAAAGGCACATCAAAAAAATTGCGCACCATGATCAACTAGGATTCATCCCTGGGATGCAAGGCTGGTTCAATATATGGAAATTAATAAATGTTATTCACAACATCATTGGACTTAAAGATAAGAACCATATGATCATCTCGATAGACGCAGAAAAAACATTCAACAAAGTAGAGCATTCCTTTATGTTCAAAACATTTTAAAAACTAGGGATAACAGGAACTTACCTCGACATTGTAAAAGCTATCTATGTTAAGCCTCAGGTTAGCATCATTCTGAATGGAGAAAAATTGAAGGCATTCCCTTTCAAATCTGGAACAAGACAGGGATGTCCTCTATCACCACTTCTATTCAATATAGTTCTCGAAAAACTGGCAAGAGCAATTAGAGAGATGAAAGACATTAAAGGCATAAAAATAGGAAAAGAAGAACTTAACTTATCACTATTTGCAGATGACATGATTCTATACATAGAAGACCCAAAAGGGTCTACAGAAAAAACTACTAGAACTAATAAATGAATGCAGCAATGTGGCAGGATAGAAAATCAACATGCATTAATCAAAGGCATTTCTGTATATTAGCGACAAAACTTCTGAAACAAAAATGAGTCAAAACACTGCATTCCCAATTTCCTCAAAATAATTAAATACTTGGGAATGAACCTAACAAAAGAGGTGAAAGATTTATATAATGCAAACTACAGAACCCTAAAAAGAGAAATAGAATAAGATCTTAGAAGATGGAAAAATATACCCCGTTCATGGATAGGAAGAACTAACATCATCAATATGGCTATATTACCAAAAGTTCTCTACAGGTTTAATGCAATGCCAATCAAAATCCCAAAGGAATTTTTTGTAGAAATAGATAAAGCAATTATGAAATTCAAATGGAAAAATAAAAGACCCAGAATAGCAAAAGCAATTCTAAGCAGGAAGTGTGAATCAGGCAGTATAGCAATACCAGATTTCAAACTATATTACAGAGCAATTATAATAAAAACAGCATGGTACTGGTACCAAAACAGGCGGGTGGACCAATGGTACAGAATGGAGGACACAGAGACTAATGCAAAAAGCTACAACTATCTTATATTTGATAAAAGAGCTAATGGCCTGCAATGGAGGAAGGATGGCATCTTCATCAAATGGTGTTGGGTAAACTGGAAATCCATATGCAACAAAATGAAACTGAATCCCCTCCTCTCGCCCTGCACAAAAGTTAACTCAAAGTGGATCAAGGAGCTAGATTCAAATCAGAGTCTCTGCGTCTGATAGAAGAAAAAGTTGGCTCAGATCTACATATTGTGTGGTCAGGCTCCAAATTCCTTAATAGGACACCCGTAGAACAAGAGTTAATAACAAGAATCAAGAAATGGGACTTACTTAAACTGAATTTTTTTTTCTCAGAAAGAGAAACAATAAGAGAGGTAAATATGGAGCCTACATCTTGGGAACAAATTTTTAGTCCTCACCCTTCACATGGAGCCCTAATATCTAGAGTATACAAAGTATACAAAGAACTCAGAAAATTAGACAATAATATAACCAATAACCCAATGGGCCAAGGACCTGAACAGAAACTTCTCAGAGGAGGACATAGAATCAATTAACAAGTACATGAAAAAATGCTCTCCATTTCTAGCAGTAAGAGAAATGCAAATAAAAACCACCCTAAAATACCATCTCAATCCAGTGAGATTGGCAGCCATAATGAAGTCAAACAACAACAAGTGCTGGCGAGGATGTGAGGAAAAGGGTACTCTTGTACATTGCTCGTGGGACTGAAACTGGTGCAGCCAATTTGGAAAGGAGTATGGAGACTCCTGTGAAAGCTTGGAATGGAAGCACCATTTGACCCAGCTATTGCCCTTCTTGGACTATTCCCTGAAGACCTTAAAAGAGCGTACTACAGTGATACTGCCACATCGATTTTCATAGCAGCACAATTCACAATTGCTACACTGTGGAACCAACCCAGATGCCCTTCAATAGATGAATGGATAAAAAAAGTGACCTTTGTATACTATGGAGGATTACGCAGCACTAAAATATGACAAAATCATGGAATTTGCAGGGAAATGCATGGCAATAGAGAAGATTATGCTTAGTGAATCTAGCCAATCCCTAAAAAACAAATACCAAATATCTTCTTTGATATAATGATAGCAACTAAGAACAGAGCAGGGAGGAAGAGCATGAAGAAAAGATTAACATTAAGCAGAAACATGAGGTGGGAGGGAAAGGGAGAGAAGAGGGAAATTGCATGGTAATGGAGAGAGACCCTTATTGTTACACAAAATTACATATAAGAGGTTGTGGGAAAATAAACAACGGGAGAAATGAATTAGAGTAGGTATGGTAGAGAGAAAAGATGGGAAGAGAAGGGAGGGGGTATAGTAGAGTATAGGAAAGGTAGCAGAATACAACATTAACTAATAGGGCATTATGTAAAAATATGGATGTGTAACTGATGTGATTTTGCAATCTGTATTTGGAGTAAAAATGGGAGTTCATAACCCACTTGAATCTAATGTATGAAATATGATATGTCAAGAGCTTTGTAATGTTTTGAGCAACCAATAAAAAAAGTAGTGATATATATGCCAATAGAAATTTATCATGAAATATATATAATCAACAGTTTGAAAAACATTAATTTTACTGAACATGAAATTATGAATAATGTTATTCAACTAGGAAGCTCACCCATAGGTTGAATTTTCAGTTCCAACAGCGTTTAGGAGAAGTGATCTCTTCTCTCAATTTGCATCTGCAAATTCAGCCACCTCACAAGTGTATACGAGTGATATCAGGTAGGATTCCATATGTGCATATAAAAATACATGTGCTGAATAGGCTACAGAGAAAGGGAGACAGGGATTCATATATTTGTTAATTTTAAAAACACATGTAGAACTATTTCAACAAAAAATTGACTAGATTTATATCTCCTACAAAATATAATGCAAAAGCCAATTCCAACTATACACCATGCCTCCTCTGAACTGCTTGTATTTCTATTCTTTTTGGGTTATTTTTCACCATCATATTAGGATCATAATTCAGAGTCTAGTAGGGTATGGGTTAGTGTCAGGGATTCAGTATTTCAAAATAAAAATTGAAAAATGAATCCAGTGTGTGTGTAAATATGTGCTACACAAAAATCTTCCCACTCACATCCAGAACAATGCCTTGACATTACCTTCACCCAAGTAAGACACAATTATAGTAGAAAAGTGTGAAAATCTATGAATACATATATTTAATGGAATATGCTCGGGAATTCACAACCTTGGAGGTGGTAGAGGAGTTTCCAAAAGTAAAGGACAGGGTAAACACTCCACAAACAAGGAACTCTGCTGGCCTAAGAATTCTTGGGAAACGGCTTCTGAGGTTGGGCACTTGAAATATATGTTGTTGTCATGAGCTTTGGCTTCCTTTGTCGTGAGACCATAAAAGCTGGGTCTGCATCTATGTGACCTGGAAGACATTATTTCTTATATTTCAATGAACATGAGGCAGCAGTGCTCAATTTTCTCTTTGTAGGTAAACTGTGTCCACTGGAGGCTAAGTGTCTCCCGGTGGGGACAGTGAAGACATTTGATCATCCTCCAATTTTTGTGGTGTTTCTTGCTGCTACACTGGGAATTTGGTACTTGCTTCACACAATATAAGAAGTTCATCTGGGATACAGTGCTGGAGGGTGTTCTGTCACGTGGGGTGGGTTAGCATCTGCAGGAGAATGTACCAACCAGGCTTCTATCCCACATAGCTTGTCCCAATAACCATAGCAACCTGATTATGAACATTGCCCTGAAACCTCTCCATATAACAAGATGCCTTTACATACAAAAGAATGGGGGCTGCGCCATATCAGTCACAAGCCATTTGTAAGCCGATAGCCGATCCACATGGCCCCACCATGATGTTTCATCACACACCTGCCCACCACTGCTCTAGGCCCACTACTCAGCAGGCTCCAAATTCCTGGCATCTCGTATTCTACACCATTTTCATGAAACCCAGTCAAACAAGGCACTTTCTGGTATACACATGATCAGCAACAGGACATCCAATGTTTCTGCAGTGCCACCTGGTCATGGGAATTTCCAAAATTTTATGGTATTTATCTAGCAAGTTTTCAAGGATGAAGTTAGAGGCACTGTGGGTTTCAATTCATTCAGGAACCGTTAAGTGTTGAGAAAGCTCATTTCAATGAATGCTCTGGAGAACTCTAAAGTCAAGGCTTCTCAAAGAGTTGCCAACAGGTCACATGAAGCCAGGCCAATTGACGTCTACAATGTGAGGTCCATGTGTGTTTTGACTCTCAACTATGGCTACCAAGTCTTTCAGAATAAAATCATGTGATATTCTGGCTGAGATTCCCAGGCCTCTGTGGAAAGCCACCCTGGACCTAGATCTCAGTTTCCAAGAGTGAGTCTCATGCGTGGCCTCCTAAAATCCCAACACAATTCATGGCAATACTTCTCTGAGGTCAGTTCCAGAACTCAGTCTCTAAGGGTAAATCATACCAGAGTTCAAGCCCAGGTGGACCCAGTCATCCCTTTCAACTGCCACAAAAATGACCAAAATTAAAATGAAATCACTCCCACAGGGCCATAATCTTCTTCCTTGTAGACACTCATCATAACCTCTAGCTGGAGGTTTCAATGAGCACAAGGTAGTTTCCAAAATAAGCTCACTTGCCCCTCATTTGCCTAAAAACATGGTGGCCTGAACACTATTCCTGTGAACCAGGAGTGATCAAATATTGCTGCTGTTAAAGTGTTCCACTTCTCCAATTTGAGGCCTACTGGCTGAAGCCTATAAATTCTTGATGGGATTTGGAGTCATGAGAAAACCCAAGCACATATGGGCTAGCCTCTGCAGGGATTTCAAAGACTCTTTTGACCCAAAGGATCCCTATTCTCACTTGATGGAGGTCAGGAACATAAAACAAGAAGGCAAAAATATTCATCCACAATGACTTCTCTTTTTGTCATTTTGGTTTTAAAATCACATGGGATCTTTCTTTAGATCCATCAGGTGCTGAGAATCTAAGCCACAACCTCATTCAAGGACAAGAGGCTGAATCAGACACATTCCATTCCAAAGCAATTAAGCAAAGAGCCACAGGTGATGTCCATTCATTTCCATATGAAAACAGTCTTCTTAAGGCTACACAACAGGGTGGCCTGAGGCAAAGACTTTCCTGACATTCAGGGTAATAGAAACAGAAGTAAGCAAATGGCCCAAAGAAGGGTTTCTCCACTGAGACTTTACTGGTCACACTGATATCTGATTTTTCTGAGATGCTCCCATTCCCTTAAGCTATCCAGTACATGGCCATGTCACAGAGCCTTGTGGTGTTACATATCTGGGACTCAAAACCATGAGCCTATTCTGGAGAGTGGCTGGAAAACACGAAGAAAACAGGAACTTAAGAAGATAGTAGATGTTGCCCATCCATAAGGCAAGCTGCAGTCCATTCATCAATTGGGCAGTAAGAATGCGGGGAAGCTTTCAACTAGAGACAACACATCCATTGATGCATTGTCTTTTCTAATGTCTACAACAACGGATACAGTGGAATACACAGACATAGAAACACTCACCATGTCAAACGACTTACTAGAAATAGTCCACTCCAAACCAAACAAACCACCTTTCCTAGCTATTCTCAGAACATCAGAAAAAAACACAAACTCACACCTACAATGGCAAAGGCAATTCTTTCCCCCAAGTAGGTCTGTGATTATCCGGAGTGTCTTCTGACTGGTGGGCCATATTATGTTCCCCAAAAATGTCCTGTCCTGTTTCAGTTCTGGTCTCCTTGGCCAATTCTGTGAAGTTGTCAGGAGCCAGTGGTTCGCCAGTACCTACTTTCTCAGGAAAGGCCCCTCTTCAGAGCTCTGCTGGAATTTGGCCATCCTCACATCAGTAGGTACCAAGAAAGACTGACTATGTCTTTGGGAAAAGCAAACAAGTTAGGCCACTGGGACTCGGAGTGAGACTGACTCTGGGTGCCTGGCTTCCTGGATCCCAAGTTCAGAGAATTACATGACCAAGGAAGTGAAGTGAGGTCACTTCTTTCAGGAACTGAATATGGTCACTGCCTCGGTAACCACTTTGTCCTAAAAGTTGCTTCCAAGGTTCCCATGAGATGGAGGCTGCCCCAACATCCTGTGACACATTCAGAAGTTAGAATGGTATATCAACCATAGGCACCCGGAAACAGCTCTCCACACAGGCCTGGATTGGTCCATCTTCTCTACTTTAAGAAGACAGAGGCTGATTCAGACACATCAATTCACCCTGACCAGGTTGTTTGCCATGGAAGATGACTATTGCTCTCTCAGGTCCTACATAGCTGCCTACATATTCTCCAAGGATCATTTCTCCATGGATCTTTTAGGTTCTCAGCAGGTGGAAGATCATCTACATTCCTATATTGTAAGACCCACTCTGTCCCTGCTCTTCTGTACATTATATTGAAGGAACAGTGTATAGTTAAGGTTAATAATAGGTTTGATTTGGGTTACGAATCATTCTGCGGGATGAATAATGGCATTGGCAACCTGTGATATTTATAAGAGTATATATGTGAAATATAACTATGAAAGCAGAAATCTAGGTAAGATTTGAAGTCCAGAAGGGCACTGGGGACTTGAGTGGGATACTTAGCTTTGAGTTATGTGCTGCACAGATGTCTCAAATAAATCAATATACACTGGCATCGGACCTTGTACTTTGGATGATTGAATGTTGAAAAGAACATCCAGTCAAAAAGCGATAGTCGGTAGGATTAGGAAGGTAGTCTGTAGGTTTAGAAAGAAGAGTGAGTATAGGATTTGGACCAAAAGTTCTTTAGCAATAGGGTTTCGGGTAGAGAGTGTATGTAAATGTCAGTACATGTGAAGAGTCAGTCACAATGATGAACTGGGGAAATCATGTAGGAAAGCAGATATCAATAGAGACATTAGGAAATCAAGCAAAGTATAAATTGTGTGATAGGGTTAGACATTTTCAACAGGTTGGAGGTTGAATAGATAATCTTAGGAAGAAACAAATATGTAGTCACCAATAGGATTGATATTTGAGAGCATTAGGCAACCGGGACATGGATGTTTTTAGTAATCCATGCTCACTTTCTATTTAGGCTTTGGTACAATTGTAAGTGTGACCTTTGCTTTTGGTGTCCAGAATATTTCTGTGATAAAATGTGTATGTAGATCAGGTGACATGAGTATTTCTTCCACCATTTCTTGGAGCAATATTTTGAAGACTTATAAATTAGTATGGTCGTACAAAGACGTGTACCCTGTTTCTATGAATATACACATAATGCATGAATAGACCATACTGTGAATAAATAATATAACTGGATCCACTTTAAATAATGGATTGAATAGATATCTGAAAATATATAAGAAATGTTATATTAATATACAATCATTCATTCCAACCAGTTATATATCTAATGATCATCTTAGGGTTATGGTTTATCATGAAGGGTTTGTGAGTTTTGTTTCAAAATTGATTATGGAAATCGAAAAAAATGTATTTGGAAAAAAAGTCTCATGAATAGACCACTGAAGAAACGTAGAGAAATTCATGTGTTGTGGAGCAGGAAGTGATTGAAAGTGAAACAAATGCCTATAAATTTGTTAACTAGTGAATAAAATATATATTCTATGATGTACATAAACTGAAGGAATAGTAATGTACCAGTGTGGAATAAAAATTAACGTCAAAATACACATCATGTTCCATAGTAACCTACATGCATTGATGTTTAACTGGGTCAGTTAAACAGTTAGACATATTAGGATTTGTATGCACCTTTCACTGAAGTTAGTTTTCAGTACAAGGAAACAAATATGTATTTCGGGTGGATGAATATTTCTAAGAATAATCTTGTGAAAAGTTGATTATTAATCCACATACATGAACATGAATGAATTTAGGGATTGTATATAAGACACATATATTTCATATTTTTAAAAATCTGGAGAATATATATATATATATATATATATATATATATATATATATATATATATATACACACACACACACACACACACACACACACACACGAACAGAGACATTAATAAGTAGCAATATATATGCCAATCGAAATTCATCATGAAATATATATCATAAAGATGCAAAAACATTCATTTTACTGAACATGGGTTTATGTATAATGTTGTTCTACTGGGAAGCTCAACCATAGGTTGAATTTTCAGTTCCAACAGGGTTTAGGAGGAGTGGTCACTTCTCACACTTTGTATCTGCTAAGTCATGTAACTCACAAGAATGTACGTGTGATATCACTCAGGATTCTATCTGTGCATATAAAAATACATGTGCTGAATAGGCTCCAGAGAATGGGAGACAGTAATTCACATATTTGTTAACTTTGAAAACACATGGAGAACTATTTCAATTAAAAATTGACTAAATTTATAACACCTACGCTTTATCATGCAAATGGCAAGTCGAACTCTGAACTGCATGTACTTATGTACTGTTTGGGTTATTTTTCTCCATCATATTAGGATTAGTAGTCAGAGTCTAGTAGAATATGGGTTAGTGTCAGGGATTCAGAATTTCGAATGGAAAATAGGAAAATTAATCCAATGTTTATGCAAATATGTGCTACAACAAATCTTCCCAGTCTCATCCAGAACCATGCCTTGACATTACCTTCGCCCCAAGTAAGACACAATTAGAGGAGAAGAGTTACAAAATCTGTGATTACATTTTTGTAATGGAAAATGCTCAAGAGTGCACAAACTTGGAGGTGGAATAGGAGTTTCCAAAAATAAGGACAGGGTACACACTCCACAAACATGGAGCTCTGCTTGCCTAAAACTTTTTGAGAAACTGCCACTGAGGTTGGGCACTGAAATATAGGTTGTTGTCACGAGTTAAGCTTCCTTTGTAGTGAGACCCTCAAAGCTGGGTCTGCATCTATGTGACCAGGAGGACAAAGTTTCTTATTTTACAATGAACACGAGGCAGCAGTGCTGAATTCTCTCTTTGTAGGTAAACTGTGGCCACTGGGGCTTAGTGTCTCCAAGTGTGGACTGTGAAGCCATATGGTCATCCTCCATTTCGTGGTGTTTCTTCCTGCTGCACTGGGAGTTTGGTATTTGCTTCATGAAATACAAGGAGTTCAACTGCGACAAAGTGCAAGAGAGAGTTCTGTCACGTGTGGTGGGTCAGGGTCTGCAGGATGATACAAGAACCAGGCTTCTATCCCACATAGCTTGACCCCTTGACCATAGCAACCTGATTCTGAACAATATCCTGAAATCGCTCCATATAACAAGTTGCCTTTACACAGAAGGTTCTGCTGGCTGTGCCATGTCAGTCACAAGCCATTTGGAAGCCAATGGCAGATCCACATGGCCCCACCACAGATGTTTTATCACATACCTGCCCAACACTGCTCTAGGCCCACTACTCAACAGAGTCCAACTTACTGACATCTCTGTTCTACACCATTTACATGAAACCCAGTAAAACAAGACACTGAAATATTCATGACCAGCAACAGGTCATTCAAAGGTTCTCCAGTGCCACCTGGTGATGGGAATTTCAAAAATTTCATGGCATTTATCTAGCCATTTTTCAAGAATGAAGTTGGAGGCACTGTGAGTTTCAATTCATTCAGGAACCATTAAATGGTTAGGAAGCTCATTTCAATGAAAGCTCTTGAGAACACTCACAGGTAAGGCTTCCCAAAGAATGGTGAAAAGATCACATGATGTTTAGCTCATTTAGCTCTACAATGTGAGGTCCATATGAGTTTTGACTCTCAACGATGGGTGCCAAGTCTTTCAGAATAAAATCATGTGGTATTCTGGCTGAGAGGCCTAGTGCTCTGTGGAAAGCCACCCTGGGCCTAGAACTCAGTTTCCAAGGGCGACACTCATGCCTGGCTTCCTAAAATCTCAACACTATTCATGGCAATACTTCTCTGAGTTCAGTTGCAGAACTCAGTCTCTAAGGAAATCACACCAGAGTTCAAGCACATGTGGACCAAGTCATCTCTTCTAACCGCCACCCAAATGACCACAATTTAAACCAAAACACTCCAACGTGGCGCTCATATTCTTCCATATAGACACACATAATAACCTGTGGCTAGAGTTTTCCATGAGGGGCACAGCTCAAGTCCGTGTCCAAAATAAGCTCTCTTGCACCTAAATTGCCTAATTCAGGGTGGCATGGACACCCTTCTTGTGAACCAGGAGAGATCAAATAGGCCTCCCATTAATACTGCTCCACTTCTTCAATTTGAGGTCAACTGACTGTGGGGTTTGGATTCTTTATGTAAATTGGAGTCTTGAGAAAACCCAAGCAACCATGGGCTAGCCTCTGCAGGGCTTTGAAGATCTCATTTGACCCAAAAGATCCCTATTCTGACTTGATGGAGTTCAGGAAAGTTACAGAGGAAGGCGAGAGACTTCATCCACAAGGACTGCTCTGTGGCCATTTTGGTCTTGGATGTACACATGGGATCTTTCTTTATATCCATCAGAAGGTGAGAATCTAAGCCACAGCCTCACACAGGGCAAATAGGCTGATTCAGACACATCCTCTTCAAAGCAATTAAGCAAAGAACCACAGGTAATACCCATTCATTTCCATTTGAAAACTGTTTTCTTCAGGCTTCACAAAGTGGTGGCCTGAGGAAAAGACCTTCCTGACATTCAGGGCAACAGAAGATTAGGTAATCAAAAGGCCCCAAGCAGGGTTTCTCCACTGAGACTTTACTGGTAACACTGATATCTGAGTTTTCTGAGATGCTCGCCATTCCCTTTAGCTATCTAGTACATGGTCATTTCAAAGAGCTTTGTGGTTGTACATATCTTAAACACAAAACCATGAGCCTATTCTGGAGAGTGGCCAGAATTCAGGAAGAAAACAGGATCTTAGAAAGATAGTAAGTGTTGCCCATCAATAAGGCAAGCTGCAGTCCATTAATAAATTGGGAAGGATGAATGCTGGGAAGCTTTCTAGCTGACAGGACATATTCATTGATGCATTCTCTCTTCTAATGTCTACAACCACGGGCACAGTGGGATACACTGACATAGAAACACTCGCGTTGTCAAACGACTTACTAGAAACCGTTCACTCCAAAAAAAAAACAAACCTTCTTTCATACCTATTCTCAGAACATGAGACAAAACCACAAACTCACACCCACATCACAAAGGCACCTCCTTCCCCCATATAGGTCTGTGACTATCCGGAGAGTCCTCTGACTGGTGGGCCATACTATGTTCCAGGAAATGGCCTGTTCTTTCTCAAATCTGGTCTTTTTGGCCAACTCTGTGAAGTTTTTAGGATCCAGTGGTGAGCCAATGCCTGCTTTCTCAGGAAAGCCCCCTCTTCATAGCTTTTCTTGCATTTGGCCATCCTCACATCAGTAGGTCCCAAGAAAGACTGAGTCTGTCCTTGGTAAATCAAAATAAGTTTGACAACTGGGACTGGGACTGGGACTGGCTCTGGGTGCCAGGCTTCCTGGATTCCAAGTTCAGAGAGTTACATCACCATAGAAGTTAGGTGAGGTCACTTTCTTTAGGAACTGAATGAGGTCACTGCCTTGACAACAACTTTGTCCTAACAGTTGCTTCCAAGGTTCCCATGAGAAGGAGGCTGCCCCTACTTTCTGTGACACTTTCACAAGTTAGAATGGTATGTCACCCATTGGCACGCAGGAGCAGCTCTCAACACATCCCTGCTTTGGTCCATCTTCTCTACATTAAGAAGAGAGTGGCTGATTCAGACACATCCCTTCATCATGAGCAGGTTGTTTGCCATGGAAGACTTTTGCTCTCTCAGGTCCTTCATAGTTGACTACATCTTCTCCAGGGATCATTTCTTCAAGGACCTTTGAGGTTCTCAGCAGGTGGAAGATCCTCTATATTCCTGTATTTTAAGACCAACTCTGTCCCCGCTCTTCTGTAAAATTAGATTGAGAGAACAGTGTATGGTTAGGGTTAATAACAGGTTCAATTTGGGTGAGAAAAGAAACTACATGGTTGAGCAAACAGGGTCCTACAGTTAACAATAATATGAGAATTATTAATGGACCAGCCTGGGTGGATAAAAGTGTAGTTAACTAGGTGGACTATGTGAACCAAGACTCAAACCTCCCTTTGGGGGCCTCTGTCTTTCTTTGACACCCTTCAAGTAATTTTCTTAATTTACTCATAGATTCTTTTACAACTCCATTATTGTCGGCATAAAAAACATCATTCTTTCCTCAATGCAAGCAAAAAGGCACCCTTCTCTCATGAAGAGGAGGTCCAACACTCGCCTGCTCTGTAAACAACTTCAGAGAGAGAGAGGTTAAAATTCCTGTAAAGCTGTGATGTCGGTTTTTAATGTCTTTAAGCTTTGGTCTATTTCTGCTTCTAATTGTGTCTTTGTTGTGTCTCATGGACTAGGGCAGTTGTTCCTGTGCCCACCCCTTCAGCAACTATTATTCCTAATAGGATGGCTAAAGTGAGGGATACAGGTTCCCGGTGGAACCGGGTTGTATGCCCCCCCTATTTGATCTTTAAATGAACCTGCGTCCTGATAGAGCACTCTGGAAAACATCTGCATCATTACATAATTAATCACAACTATTGACCACTTTATGAAAACATAAATAATGTTAAAGTGTATAGAATTATACTGTTGTAGAGACGGACAAGGAAAGGCACCTAAGATAGCACCAAAGACAGGAAAGGAGTTTTATTTGTTTGCATCCATATTGAGAGGGCATTGCTTCTGTTGTAATCAATTAATCCCCTGAACCCCAAGTTTTGGTAGTTTTAGTATTTGTACCCAACATGTAAGGGAAGGGGCTCAGAAGTTCACAGTCTGCAGAAATTCACACAAATCAGTTTTTGTTTCTGTTTTTTTTTCCTCTGTTCTGTGCACGTTAACTTTTCAACTACACCTTGGAATGGGAGAGCTTTTTTGTCTCTTTTTTTTCCTCCTTGCCAGCTGTCACCATGGAGCCCAGTTGGTAACTTTTTTATCTTAGAAATGTAGCAATCTCTCTGAAGCCCCAGCTCAAGGCCAGAGTCCTTGTTCACATATTTTGTGAAAAACTGGTAAGGCGATGTCTAGCTTAGGGGTGGTGATTTTTCCAGCCAGTGGCCAAGTAGAACAGGGCAACATGAAGAGTGGAAGTTTATCTCCATTGAACTTTTTCAGAGGGACTCTTTTGCTGAAAGCCCTAAAGTAAGCCTTGGTAAAGACTTCTGGAGAAGGTCATTTAAGACATTTCTGTGGACCTGGTACAGAGGGGGATGACAGGGAAGGCGATGCTGAGAGCAGCTCCGTGGATCTGAGAATGAGGAAGGAGAGATGCCAAAGATTAATGGGAAAGGGGTTTGGGATTTTCCTAGAAAAAAAACTTGAGCAGTAGAACAGGTAGAGCAGAGGGGAAGACGGGAGTGAGTATTCCAAAAAGCCTGTGAGGGACTTTAAATTCTTAGAAACCTGTTTTCAGTGATGACAAATCAACTTTAAAGGTCATTTTCATTACATCTTGGATAGGGGTCTGAGGGCTCTTCTCAGCTGGTTTGAGCTTTGGCTAAGCTTGCTAGAGGACTTGGTGGGACCTAGTGCAGACACTGACAGGAAAAGAGAGGAGTGGGTGGAGGGGTACCTCGGTACCTGCTTCCTCAGCAAGGGGGCAATGTTCTGAGATCCAGCGGAGGTTTGGGTTTTTGAGCTAGTAATTGGAGGGGAGAAATCAGGTTGCTGAGGTGGGAGTGAAAGCAGATAGTCTAGAGCAGAAGGCTGAGGGTGAGGAACTATTGGGGAAGCATAGTACAGGATGTGAGAGAAGGAGGAAAAAGGATTCCACATAGGGGAATTTCCCCCTTTTGAGCACTTGCCGAAGTTAAAAATGTCATGCAGAATTTGAGGATCTAGAGAACCCTCTGGGGGCCATAGTTTTTGGTTGTCTAATTGGTAATATGGCCAATGCTGTGTACTGAATTTGATGAGGAGTTTGGGTTCCACCAGGCAGCCCCTCTATGCTCACATCCCCATGACTTACACAAGAAGTCGGCTTTTCCCCCACACAGCGATGGCTGTTTGTCGCTTTGATAGTCTGCTGGGCATACATAGTAATATAGGCTAGCCAACCTGCATCTGGCTCGCGTGTCCCTGCATCCATAATGTTTGTTTCAATTATCTATGGTACGGAAGGGATTTAATGGAATTTTAGTGAGATCCTCTTCATCAGGCATGTCTCAATAGGAAAGACCTATAGCGAGCTGAAAAATGTCTGGGTGGAGAGATAGTCACCAGGTCCCTAAGGGGGCCGTTAAGGTCTCCTTAATGGTTCTATTTATTTTTTCTACCTGTCCTGAGTTCTGGGGTATATAAGCATAATGTAACTTCCAATTAATCCACAGGGTCCTGGTTAACACCTGACTTACCTGGGCCATGAAAACCAGTCCATTATCAGTCCATTAGGCAGATCGTATCTTGGAAAAATATCTTTCAGGATCTTCTTGAAAACCATTTGCGCCGGTTTTTTTTTTTTTTTTTTTTTTTTTTTTGTGTGTGTGTGTGTAAGGCTTCAATCCATCCTGAAAATGTATCTACAAAGACTAGGAGATATTTAAATCCATACCTTGCTGGCTTAATTTTAGTAATGTCCACTTCCCAGAATTGTCCTGGTCTGGATCCTCATAGGTGCTTTCCTCTAGGAAACTTGGAAGGGTAAGCATTACCCAATTGACGGACCCGACAGGCTTTTGTTACCCGTTCAGTTATTTCCTTTCACTGTGAGTTGGTTAGTGGAAAACTCTGTTCTTAATCTTACAGTAATGCCTGCAGTTTCTTTGAACCAAGGTGAGTGAGTTGATGTACATTTTTAACGTAGTGTAGGGCTTGCTCTAATTGCAGGCTGAGCTCAGTGAAGTTGAGGCGTTCAGTGTCAGTGTCCTTAGATGTTATCAAAAACTTCCTGGTCCTCAGGGTTTCATTGGAATTGGGCATCTTCCTTTAACAGCGGGTATAATGGAGCAGCTAAGGACGCAAACCCAGGCATCCATAACTTGCAAAAGCCAGCAGTCCCAAGAAATTCTCTGAGTTGTCTGCTGTAAGATGGGGGTGGTATCTACACAATGGTTTGTTTTCTGGGCTCAGTGAGCCATCGTTTACTGCCCCTAAGGGAATAGCCCAGGAAGATTACTTCATGCTAGCAAATTTGGGCCTTTTTGGTCGAAACTCTATACCCGAGTTGAGCAAGCTCATATAATAGTGCTTGGGTCCCAGACTCACAGTTTTCCTTGGTGTTGGCTGCCAGTAGCAGGACATCCACGTATTGAAGCTGGGTAAATTCAGGGTGCGTAGTTCTGAAGTTGTTGAGATCTCTGTGGAGGGCTTCATCAAAGAGAGTGGGGGAGTTTTTGAACCCCTGTGGGAGTCTAGTCCAAGTTAGTTGACCAGACGTTTTGGTTTCTGGGTCTACCCACCCGAAAGCAAACAGCAACTGACTATCTTTATGCAGAGGCAAGCAAAAGAAAGCATCTTTTAAGTTCAGAACAGTATATAATTTCCCCTCAGGGTTCAGAGTGCTAAGCAGATTGTACCGATTAGGTACCGTGGGGTGAATGTCCTGCCCTCTTTTGTTGATCTCTCTTAGCTCTTTAATGGGGCGATAGTTCCCGGTCCCTGGCTTTTTTTTTTCTAGTATCAGGGGAGTGTTCCAGGCCGATTGACAGGGCCTTAGGACCCCTAATGCCAGATATTTCTGAATATGGGGCCTTATCCCACCTTTAGTTTTTTTGCTTAGAGGATATTATTTGACATTGACTGGGGAGACTGAGGTTTTTAACTCCACTGTTATTGGAGATTGTTTCACGGCCAGGCCTAACCCAGCAGTTTTTGCCCAGGCATCTGGGTAATCTGTTATCCATTTTTGGGGTAGCTTGCCTGTTTGATCAGACTTGGGGCATGTGAATGGTGGATGTTCATCTTCTACTAATATAGTTAAAGCCGTGACTATAGGAGTTTTTGCTGAAGTATTTAGAAATTTCATTTGGGGGCCTTCATGGTTAAAAGTTATTTTGGCCCGGAGCTTGATGAGCAGATCTCTGCCCATCAATGGGTCCAGGCACTCTGGGATTCCTAGGAAGGAGTGATGGATTTTTCCTTTCCCCAGGTCCATGGTCCTCTTAGTTGTCTAAGCCTGATATTTACTGTCATCATCCCTTTGAACTAGAGACCTTTTATTTGATAGAGGGCCCAATGGGGCCTTAAAAGCTGAGTATACTGCTCCTGTATTCACTTCAAAGTTTACTGGAGTCCCCTCCACTTCAAAAGTTACCCTGAGCTAGGGGATGGGTTCTGAGCCCTGACTTTCTTAGTCATCCTCCAGAGTCAGAATGGCCAGCTGGCGTGGCTGTCTCTTTATAGGGAACTCTATGGCCCAGTATCCTTTTTCTTTAGAGTAGGCACACTGATCTGAGGCCAGGGGTGGCCTCTGGCATGGGCCCTTCCTGTCACCCTATGTCTTAATTTCTGGCCTCTTTCTTGTTGTGATCAGGACCTTAGTCAATGCCTTAGTCTGTCTTTTGGTTCTCTCATCCTCCCTTTGCTCCCTTTCTTTCTCCCTGTTTCTCTCTTATAGTATACTTTCTTGGCTTCTTTGACAAAATCTCTCTTTTAATTTTTTTTTTTAATATCCATGGCAGCTTGCTCAATTAAGGCCATCGTGACAGATGCCTTTTAATCTGCTGCCTGAGGATCGAAAGGAGTATATCTCTTATATGCCTCCATGATTCTCTCTAGAAACATAAATGGAGATTCATCAGGCCTTTGAATAATTTCTCTTACCATGGCCAAATTAGTTGGTCACCCAGCGGCCACTTGGAGACCTGCTGTTAGAGCCTGGCAATAATTGAACAGATGCTCCCTATCTTCAAAGGTGTTGGGGTCCCAGTTGGGTGGGTTTAAGGAGAAGCCAGCTTTCATTATGTTGGGAAGTTGTGTTGGTCTCCCATCAGGTCTGAGGATATTTTTTTCTACATTCCAGGAGATTTTTCTCTCATTGCTCTGTCATGAAGAGAGTCGCTAGGTGGTGTTGGCAGTCACCTCAAGTAGGCAGGTGTGAAAACGTCGGTGAGTTCTCTGAGTTCTTTTAGCCGGGCCAGCTTCCTCCAGGGAAGGAGGGGCTGTGTGTGCCGCGGGACAGTCATCTGGATGACGCTGGGCCAGCCTAGCTTCCTCGAATGGTGGAGAGGCTGAGTCAGCAGAAGGGGAATCACTTAGAGGGTGTTAGGGGTTGGGAGACGAGGGCAGATGATAAGGAGGGGGTGGTGAGTCCAGTAGAGTCTTGAGACTCAGGGAGAACAGAGGGTGGAGGAGGAGGAGCAGAGAGGTTGAGATAGAATCGTGGGGGAAGGAGTAGGAGCAGGTGCAGGGACAAGGAAAGGCTTGACCCATGGAGGAGATTTGTAGAGGTACTGACAAGTTAAGATATATGGCTGTTGATCTGGATGTCTATGTGGCACCTGCTGAAAGACAATATCTCGGACTTTTCAAATAAGTGCGAAGTTGAAAGATCCTTCTAGGAGCCATCCGACTGCAATGGTGGGTCATTCTGAGACACAGAATCTGCCAGGTCTGGCGTTTTACTGAAAAAGAAAGATTCTGAGCCCTTAAGCAGATTTTGGTCCAGTGATTAAGGGTCAGGGACAGAGGCATTGAAATGATCTGTCCCATAATGAAATATACACAGACACTGAAAGCAACGACACACAACACAGACAAGACAAGACAATAAAGACAGGCAATGGACGTCCAATACTGAGACCAGGACTGACTAGTCGGCAAAACCTGAAGGGCTGGCAATACCGAATCAGAAACAAAATATCACTGAGTCGAGGAGACTATTGTTCCACGATTTCCCGAGTCTATCCCCCAGGGACATGGCCTGTGGCTCTGTGACATGTGTGTCAGCCACCATGGGAGAGAGCTCACGCTCTTTACCAATAGCCGTTTTGCCATACCCTAACCTGAAGCCTGAAACGAGAAAGATGGGCCTTATTTACCCCCAGAGGAGCCCGTTGGGGGTATTTTGTCTGCAGCTTCCGGATCTTGCTAGGGCCACCAGATGTAAAGGTTGGGCGAGCATCTGCGGCAGAGACCACTAAGAGACTGTCTCATGCAACAGCAAAGGGTTTATTGGGAGTCCGGCATGAAGGGCTCAGAGATCACTTCAACAGAGCAGAGAGCCCTGAGAACAGCTTAAGAAATGGTTATATATTTTTCTTGGAGAGGGCAGGGAGAGAAATTCATTGATGGGTAATGGCGAGTGTCAGTTTGCGAGCAACTGGTTGACGGAGTACATTCTGCAGTTTGGCAGTTTGGGACAGCACATTCTGGGAACAAGAATAGTAAACAGTTCTCAAGATTTCAATGGTGTTTTGTTAAGCATACAGAAAAACAGGAAATGACAAGTATCTATTTTATTAATCTTTCAATATAAATATGAAAACAGAAATCTAGTTAAGATTTGAAGTCCAGAAGTTCATTTGGCCCTTGATTGGTATACTTAGCATTGAATTACGTTCTGTAGAGATGTCCCAGAAATATGGATATACAATGTCATAGGACCTTGTACCTTCTCGGAGGTCAGTTCCAAAACACAGTCTCTAAGGGGAATCACACCAAAGTGCAAGCCAAGTTGGACCCAGTTATCTCTTCCAACTTCCACACAAATGACCGCAGTTAAAACCAAAACACTCTCACATGACACTCATCTTCTTCCATATAGACACTCATCATAACTTCTGGCAGGAGGATTCCATGAGAGGCGCAGCACAAGACAGTGTCCCAAGTAAGCTCCCTTTCCCCTCATTTACCAAAAGTCAGGGTGGCCTGGACACCATTCCTGTGAACCAGGAGTGATCAAATATGCCTGCCGTTAACACAGCTCTGTTCTCCAATTTGAGGCCTACTGACTGTCGGTTTAGATTCTTTATTTGAATTGGATTCATAAGAAAACCCAAGAACCTATGGGCTAGCATCTGCAGGGCTTTGAATAACTCATTTGACCCATTGGATCCCTATTCTCACTTGAGGGAGGTTAAGAACCTTATGGAGGAATGCGAGAGACTTCATCCACAATGACTGATTTTTGGCCATTTTGATTTGGATCCACACATGGGATCTTTCTTACGATCCATCAGGTGCTGAGAATCTAAGCTCTAGGCTCACACAGGGCCAAAGGGCTGATTCAGACACATCCCTTTCCAAAGGAATTAAGCAAACAGCCACAGGTGATGCCCATTCATTTCCGTTTGAAAACTCTTTTCTTCAGGAATCTCGAAGGCGTGGCCTGAGGCAAAGACCTTCCTGACATTCAGGGCAACAGAACAATAGGTAATAAAAAGGCCAATTGCAGAGTTTCTCCACTGAGACTATCCTAGTCACACTGGTATCTGAGTTTTCTGAGATTCTTGCCAATTCCTTCAGCTATCCAGTACATGTCCATGTCACGGTGCTTGGAGGTGCTACATATCGTGGACACAAAAGCATGAGTCTATTCTGGAGAGTGGCCAGAATTCAGGAAGAAAACAGGAACTTAGGAAGATAGCCGGTGTTGCCCAATGATAAGGCAAGCCCTAGAGTATTCATTAATTGGGCAGGATGAATGCTGGGAAGCTTTCTAATAGACAGGAAACATCCATTGATGCATTCTCTTTTCTAATGTCTACAACCATGGACACAGTGGGATACACAGACATAGAAACACTCGCCTTGTCCAACAACTTACTAGAAACAGTTCACTCCAAACCAAACAAACCGACTTTCCTACCTATTCTCTGAACATGAGACAAAACCACAAACACACATCCACACCCACAAAGTCACCTCCTTCCCCCAAGTAGGTCTCTCACTCTCCAGAGTGTCCTCTGACTGCTGGGTCATACTGTGTTCCCCCGATATGGCCTGTCCTGTTTCAGATCTGGTCTCCTTGTCCAACTCTGTGAAGTGGTCAGGAGCCAGCTGTGAGCCACTACCTGCTTTTTCAAAAAAGGCCCCTCTTCAGAGTTTTCCTGGCATTTGGCCATCCTCACATCAGTAGGTACCAAGAAAGACTGACTCTGTCCTTGCTAAATCGAAGCAAGTGAGACCACTAGGACTGGGACTGGGATTTGCTCTGTGTGCCTGGCTTCCTGGATCCCAAGTTCAGAGAGTTCCATTACCAAGGAAGTGAGGTGAGGTCGCATCCTTCAGGAACTGAATGAGGTCACTGCCTTGGCAACCACTTTGTCCAAACAGTTGCTTCCAAGAGTACCATGAAAAGGAGGCTGACCCTATATTCTGTGGCACTTTTGCAAATTAGGATGGTATATCAACCATAGGCACCAAGGAACAGCTCTCCACTCAGGCCTGGTTTGGTCCATCTTCTCTATATTAGGAAGAGAGCCTTTAGTCCCGGGAGCATTGCAGTGAACCTCTGCACTAAAACTATTAGCAAGCACCTGATGGAGGAGGCCTCCATAGGTAAGTGGCGCCTTTATAACGTCTGATATCCGGTTAAGGGAGATCTCTTCTGATGACAGAGATGTGGCCTGGGGAGGCTCACATATACTCCTGTCCAGGACAGTAACAAGAATCGTTCTGTCCTCTCTTCTGTTCTGTAGGAAATTCCTCTGGAAGTGTAGAGAGGTGCCGACGGGCACGCACGCGCTCCTACCCTGGAGCTTTAGCAAGATTTTGCACTGTACCACTGTTTTTCTGTTTAGGCGCCAGGTTTCTGTTTTTCTTTTTGTGTGTGTGTGTGTGTGTTTTGTTCTGCGTTCTATTTTTTTTTTCTTTGTTTGTTTGCTTTTGTTCATTTTGTTGTGTGATTTTGGTTGTAAAAACTTAAGGATATTGGACGTGAAAATGGGTAATAAAGAGAGTAAGCCTGACACCCGTTTGAACTGTGTTTTAAGGAACTGCGATGAACTTTACCCCCCTTTGTTTAGCAGGATGATAGAAGCCCCTAGCTGGCTGCCTGGAGCACAACCATTGCAGAGGGCAATGCCTGCTGGGGACCTAAGAACTGAGTATCTCCCAGGTTAACAAGTGAAACTCCTTTAAAACCCCTTGTCCCTCCAGATCAAGAGAGTCACAATATTTGGCAGAGTCCCCTGTGTTTCTCCTTTGTTAGCAAACAATTAGCCTCCCCTTTTCTTTTTCTCAGAACCCATTCCTCATTATTTAATTGGTATAAATTGGCTTCTAGGTCAGGAACCGAACTTTAAGTTACAAATTTGGTACCCCCCCTCCGCCCCAGAACTTTGTGAGAGCTGTCTACTGAAATGTTAGGAGATGGAGCTTGCTTGGGGTGGAACTGAACCAGAGGAGCTAATCCTGTAAGTAAAAGGAGGGACTGAGGGACCCCCAGCAGCTGCCAAAGCCCTGTTGATTCAGGGAATACCCTCCTTCCTTCCGTGCACTGTAAGGATTATGCCACCTCTGTCTTGTTAAAAAAGAGAAAAAGAAAAAGGGGACACTAAATTCAGTAAAGTCACCATATAGACACTTTATTTTACATTTCAGGTTGCCCCTCTGTTAAAACATCTGGTCCCCCCCGTGGTGCCACTGGTGTAGTAGATTTTTTCTCTTATCTGCTCTGGTTTAAAGGATTCTGTCTGACAACAATAGTCTCTACCTCCTTTCTGTCTGTCTTGTGTCTTTGTTTCTGGTCCTTTAAGACATGTGCAATAATGTGTTGATATTATAAATTTTTTCTTGGGAATGATCTTAGCTGAATGTGTGTCTAAATGATGATGTTTTATCATAAAAAAACTGGTATCTGAATGGGTTTTTGAAGCATTGCACAATCTTGCAGTTAAAAGTCGGGTTTAGGTCATTGTTTAGTTTAAGATTTCAGGTAACTCATGCCAGAGAACTTAAATACTTAGGATGGAAAACTGAAGAACTCTACTTCCAAGTTGGCAAGTAACTTCCCAATCATTCACTTTTTTTTTTTAACCAATTTTGAATTCGGTAGCCAGAGAAAATGTCACTGTGTGTACCAGTGCATTAATTTGGACAAGGATAGTAAACCATAGTATGGTATCTGTTGACAAAATAAGATGTAAAGACATAAAATTTTGTGAATTGTATCTTGAACTTGTATCATAATTTTCAACACCCCAACCGGAAAATTATGGTTAATATTCCTTAGGCCTGAGGTGTCTGCTCAGAATAGCAGTTTTTTTCCTGCTCCTTCCAGACCTCAGCCATGACTCATGTTGAAATGCAAATGAAAAAAGCCTGCAAGCTTAGTAGGAGACTGATTTGATGCCTAACGGAAAAAAAAAGTAAATTGTATGGTGTTTACTAATTACTGGCCAGTCATTTTTTCTAGGACTGTTATTGTTTTCCTTAGATACTTTATTATTTTTGAGCTCATGATTCTGAGCATACAGACCTAGGTTAATGTTTTTCTGATCAGTTCTATCTTTGACCAACTGTGGACTTTTTGAAACATTGCAATAGATATTTAACCTGTGAAAAACTACAAGGCCTTTACTATTATTATGTGTGCACAATTTTGTTATGTGTTGTCTGTCTATATAGACATATATCCGTATATCATATATATGATACACAAATTAACATATATAAGGAGCACTCATTAAAAAAAGCGCTCATAAAAACAAATTTTAAAAAGTGGATCCAAAGATCTTTAGTTCACGTGGTTTAAATGTTTCAATTTAAATCGGATAAACAGATAAAAATAAATGTTTTTAAATTTAAGCTTACAAATTTTTCTAGGTGTTCAAAAATCTAATAAAATATTAATATCTACAAAACGTCTAATGTGCCTTGGTTCTAGAACATTTTCTTCAACATAAAAATGGTTTACACTGTTCAATACATTTCTCTAATATTTTGATAAATAAGTAAAGTAAATTTGATATGGGATTACTCATTCGTGAGTACTTTTGTTAGAAATCTGATTCATTTACTAAGGTCTGTATAAGTTTTTACTAAACTCTATATAAGGTTTTAAAAATCAGTCATGTGTTAATGAGACAAAAATTTTTTGAAACATAAGTTTACCCATAACATTGTGTTTATTAAGTTTTATTTTTTCTAGAGCAAGGAACCATAAAAATTAAAAAACTTATTAAATCAGAACTGTTATTTTAGAGCATTGTACTGCCATTTCTTTAAAAGCTAAACTTGGTTAATGTAGAAACATCAATGTAATTGTGATGCTATTAATGTTTTCATATCTTACAGGTATGCAAGTCTGTAAGGTAGAAACTTTAAAAGAGCATTATATCAAGCTGGTGTTCTGAAGTTGTACGGTAAAAAAATATATTGGAGATTTATTTACCTGTTATCAATAAGATATGTAAAGTTTTATGTTACTTTTTACATTGTGGAACAATTTAAATGTATTTTTAAGTTAATGAGAGCCTAATCTATGTAAAAGTTGAAAACTTTCAGGCTTTCTTTAATTCATGTTTTAAATGTGATATCATATGGTGTTAGCTAATGTTCATGAGACCACAAACAATTTATGTAAACTTTGTCAATGTTGCTTTTAATTTTTACTTTTTAATAAAAACAACCCCATACCATTATTGTCATCTGGTAATAACAAAAGGGTAATCAAAGCAATATAAACAAATACTTTAGGATTATACTCCTAAACAAAAACACCTAAAAAAACAAAACTGCCTTCTCAATAATTCATGACTTCATTGATCATTTCTAGTTAGAGACACTTGGTAGCAGAGTAATATTATCTCCTTTTGGTACACAGTGACCCAGTTCTGTTCTTTACTTTGTTTTAAATCAATTTCTTCTGCATCATCTGATGAGGGGTTCATATACTTCTTAAAACCAATGATTGAGCCCTCAACCTGCACATTCACTTGCTCATAGAGCCAAACCTGAAATTGGGAACTATTTTGCAAGTGTCTGAAGATGAAGTTGATGGGTTACACCTTCACTGTCTGTACATTTTGACCTTGGCCACAGTACACTAAAATGGAAGTTCACAAACACCACAATGACCTAGAGGCTCCTCACATAGAAACTTACAGATCTGGTATACTGTTTTCTAGAAACCCTTCAAAATTATAAAGTAATTCTAATAATCCATGTTTATCATAATTTTTCCTACCAAAAACCAATCCTGAGTATGAACTATTAGTTTCTTAAGGAGTAGATCTTCCCAGACCCCCAAACAAAAAAAAAATAAAGATCAGCTTTAGAACTAAAATGCTTAAGATTTATAAAGAGCCCTGCCTTACCTGAGATAAGGCTGTGTGTCCCATCTTACTATATGTGAGAATGACTATGAAACAAGTACGTCAGATAATATTTCTTTAAAGTTATGTTAAAAACATAAAAAATGTCAAGATTCCTAGGATCTCAAACAGGGGATATAATGTAATACTCAGCCAAAAAATTTAGGGTAGCTATTACACGAACTAAGTATTTTTACTTTTGTTAATTTTAGTTGAAATTTTCTTATAAGTTATCTAAAGATTCCCTGTTAGTGTTTTACAAATGTGTTGCTTTAAGAACACAACATGGGTTTATTCAAGATAATAAGTCATCACCTACAATACAGACAGAATAATACAGATCCCAATTAATAAAAAGATAATTATAAAGTTATAGACATTAAAGTCCAGTACTCTTAATATAAGGCTGTTAAAATTAATTTGCTGGATGTTTAAGATTAGGATTTAAAATTAAAGTTAAATGAAAAGGGCCAAGAATACCAATATTTGGCTCTTACCCTCTGAGTCAATCTGAATCCAGGGAACAGGGGACTTCTCTAAAGAGCTTTGCAACTCTGAGCCACATAACCTCCTGATCAGGGAGATTAATGAGACCACTGGAGAACAGAAAGCCAATCAGTGCATTTGTTATGAAGAGGAGAGTCATCAGAGAAAGGAGATATCCCTGATGCTTCTGAGGGAAGATAAATGGTCAAGCAAGACCTGGACCCACCTAGCGCAAATGGCACTAGCAGAATTGAAAATGTGCTCTCATTTTTCCAGAATTGACTCCCATAAAGCTCAGCTGACTGTTAACAATAGATAGAAACAAAAATCCGTTTGACTGCTTCATCTTAAACACATTGGAAAGACAGTTAAGACGAAAATTCAGCCATTCCTGGGCATTTTAAATAATAATAATAATAATAATAATAATAATAATAATAATAATAATAATATTTTAAGGTATGCACTTTATTTTAGCCTCCCAAAATAAGTAAGACTGGAGGCTACTAAGAAGGATTCTCAGACAGGAATGCCTGATACTTATAAAAAGAGACTATCAAGAAGAGCTGCCACAGGCAGAAATTTTTAATTTAAGGCCTGCAGATATTCCTAACCAACACAGGTAGGCTTGGTGTTTGCTAGTACGATTATCCAGCCCTGAGTAACAGAATTAAAGGTTTCTCTATTAGACGCAGAGGTCATACTAGAAAAAGGATTTTACAAGATCAGATGACATTACATTGTTAAACTGTATCTTATTGGGAAGGACAACTGTAACACTAAAAGTTAAATATTAATTTGATAGTCCTGATAACTGGGGATATTAAAGACTGGTGAGGGAACTTCTATACAGTAACATGTTCCGGCTGCTGCAACATTTATTCAGTACTCATGGTTTTGTTTCTCTCATAGAAGAACCCATCCCCAGATGACTTTACAACCTGTTCTTCCCCAACCAGACTTCAATCCGAAATGACTTCTAAAAGGCAACTCATGTCCCCCAACTGACTTATAAAAGGAAACTCATGTCCCTCACGCCATGCCCACTCACTTCACCCTGTCTCAGGTCAGAAGAAGAAATAATGATTGACGCCACTCTTCTTACAACAATGGAGAGAAAGATAAGTAGACTATCAATATAAGTAATTAATTAAGTCTGGTAAAATCAGGGAGATCGGTTTTGGGTAAGTTCTAAAAATTTGGAGAATCTTACCTGAGGGATTAAAATTTCCTCAGTGCTCTTCCCCTAATCTATTAAAGATTTGAAAGGGACACAGAGAAAAGGGGGAAATGATAGACCCAACCTGATCTTTTATTAAAATTGAGAGCCATCTTGCCACAAAGCCATGAAAAGGTAATTTTGGCTTTACCATAAATTACTGCAAATTCTGAACCTGCTTGAAATGCCTGCCCGTGCCTTGAACTCACGCATGCCCGGCTCTCTGACCAGATAGCAGCCCTCTCTGAAACTTTTGTGACACATCATAAATATTTGCCTTCTCTGGCCAGACAACATCCCTCTCTGAGGCTCTAATGGTCCTCTGAATTCTGATGTAGGGACAGCAAAAAAAACCTAAACTACCATTAGTGTGATGCTTGTCAGAGTTCTGTTATCTGTAACACCCCTTTTGTGTAACTTTCTGGGCTATAAAGCTGGGCTGTAGGAAAGCTGGGGTTGCTGTCTTGTTCCAGCTGTTTTGGGAGGGGAGGCAGCATGAAAGGTAGAAATAATAAGATTAATTTAATATGATTTTAATTAGAGTCAGTGGTCTTTTCTTGTGTCGTGGTCTAACAATTAACACTCCAAAAACATGGAGCTCTGACGGCCTAAAGACTTCTTGAGGAACTTCCTCTGAGGTTGGGCACTTGAAATATATGTTGTTGTAAGGAGCTTTAGCTTCCTTTCTAGTGAGACCATCAAAGCTGGGTTTGAATCTATGTGACCTGGAGGACATGGTTTCTTGTATTCTAATGAACATAAGGCAGCAGTGCTGAATTTTCTCTTTGTAGGTAAACTGTGGCCACTGGGTGCTAAGTGTCTCCCCGTGTGGACTGTGAAGCCATTTTTTCATCCTCCACTTTTCGTGGTGTTTCGTGCTGCTGCACTGGGAGTTTGGTATTTGCTTCATGAAATACAAAGAGTTCAACTGGGACCCAGTTTTGGAGGGAGTTCTGTCACTTTTGGTGGGTCAGGGTCTGCAGGAGAATGCAACAACCAGGTTATATCTCACAGAGCTTGCCCCCTTGTACATAGAAATCTGACTCTGGACTTTGCCCTGGAACCTCTCCATGTAACAAGATGCCTTTACATAGAAGGTTCTGCTGGATGCACAATGTCAGTCACAAGCCATTTGGAAGGCAATGGCAAATCCTCATGGCCACACCACAGATGTATTATCACACACCTGCCCACCACTGCAATAGGCCCACTACTCAGCAGGCTCCAACTTACTGGCATCTTTGTTCTACACCATTTTCATGAAACCCGGTCAATCATGGCATTCTTTTGTACACTAATGATCAGCAACAAGACATCCAAAAGTTCTCTAGTGCCACCTGATTATTGGAATTTCAATGTATTTATCTAGCCATTTTTCATGGATGAAGTTGGAGACACTGTGGGTTTCAGTTCATTCAGGAACCATTAAATGGTGAGGAAGCTCATTTCAATGAAAGCTCTGGAGAACTCTCACAGGCAAGTCTTCCCATAGAGTCTTCAAAAGGTCACATGAAGCCAGGCCCATTGAGGTCTTCAATGTGACGTCCAAGGGTGTTCTGATTCTCAACTATGGCTGCCAAATCTTTCAGAATAAAATCATGTGATATCCTAGCTGAGATTCCAAGGCTCTGTGGAAAGCCACCCTGTCCTTGATCTCAGTTTCCAAGGGCGAATCCCATGCGTGGCCTCCTAAAATCTGAACACAGTTCATGGCAATATTTCTCTGAGATCAGTTCCAGAACTCAGACTTTAAGGGGAATCACAAAAGAGTTCAAGCCCAGGTAGACACAGTCATCACTTCCAACCGCCACACAAATGACCACAATTAAAACCAAAGCACTCCCACAAGGCCCTCATCTTCTTCCATATAGACACTCATCATAACCTGTGGTTCGAGGTTTCCATGAGGGGATCAGTCCAAGACAGTGTACAAAATAACCTCCCTTGCCCCTCATTTGCCTAAAGTCAGGGTTGCCCGGACACCCTTCCTGAGAACCAGGAGTGATCAAATAGGCCTGCCATAAATACTGCTCTGCTTCCCGAATTTGAGGCCTACTGACTCTCGGGTATATATTCTTTATGTGAATTGGAATCATGAGAAAACCCAAGCACCTATGGGCTATCTTCTGCAGGGTTTGAAGAACTCATTTGACACAAAGGATCCCTATTTTCAATTGATGGAGGTCAGGAACCTTACAGAGGAAGGCGAGAGACTTCGTCCACAATGACTGCTTTTTTGGCCATTTTGGTTTTGGAAGCACACATGTAATCTTTCTTTAGATCCATCAGGTTCTGAGAATCTATGCAACAGCCTCACACATTGCCACGAGTCTGATGCAGACACATGCCTTTCCAAAGCAATTAAGCAAAGAGCTACAGGTGATGCCCATTAATTTCCATTGAAAACCATTTTTTCAGGCTTCACAAAGGGGTGGACTGAGACAAAGACGTTTCTGACATTCAGGGCAACAGAACAATAGTTAAGCAAATGGCCCAAAGCAGGGTTTCTCGAATGATATCTGAGTTTTCTGAGATGATCCCATTCCCTTCAGCTATCCAGTACGTGGCCATGTCACAGAGCCTGGAGGTGGTACATATTGTGGACACCAAACCATGAGCCTATTCTGGAGAGTGGCCCGAATTCAAGAAGAAAACAGGAACTTAGGAAGATAGTAGTTGTTGCCCATCTATAAGGCAAGCCACAGTCCATATATAAATTGGGCAGGATGAATGCTGTGAAGCTTTCTACAAGACAGGAAACATCCATTGATGCATTCTCTTTTCTAATATCTACAACCACAGACACAGTGGGATAAACAGACATAAAAACACTCTCCTTATCAAAAGACTTACTAGAAACGATCCAATCCAAACCAAACAAAGCGACTTTCCTACCTATTCCCAGATCATGAGACAAAACCACAAACTCACACGAACACCCACAAAGTCACCGCCTTCCCCCAAGTAGGTCTGTAACTATCCGGAGTGTCCTCTGACTGATGGGCTATACTATGTTCCCCCAAAATGGGCTATCCTATCTCAGATCTGGTCTCCTTGCCAACAATGTGAAGTTGTCAGGTGCCAGTGGTGAGCCACTACCTGCTTTCTCAGGAAAGGCCCCTCTTCAGAGCTCTCTTGGCATTTGGCCATCTTCACATCAGTAGTTACCAAGAAAGACTGACTCTGTCCTTGGTAAATCCAATCATGTGAGACCACTGGGACTGGGACTGGGACTGCCTCTGGGTGCCTGGATTTTTGGATCCCAAGTTCAGAGAGTTCCATCACCAAGAAAGTGATGTAGGTCACTTCCTTCTGGAACTGAATGAGGTCACTGCCTAGGCAATCACTTTTTCCTAACATTTGCTTCCAAGTGTCCCAATAGATGGAGGCTGCCCCTACTTCCTGTGACACTTTCACAAGTTAGAATGGTATATCAAACATAGCACCCGGAAGCAGCTCTCCACACAGGCCTGGTTTGGTCCATCTTCTCTACATTAAGAAGAGAGAGATTGCTTCAGACACACCCATTCATCCTGACCAGGTTGTTTGTCGTGGAAGATGACTTTTGCTCTCTCAGGTCCTTCATAGCTTCCTCTATCTTCCCCAGGGTTCATTTCTGCATGGACCTTTGAGGTTCTCAGCAGGTGGAAGATCTCTTATTTTCCTGTATTGTAAGACCAACTCTGTCCCTGCTCTTCTGTAAAGTTAGATGGAGGGCAAAGAGTATGGTTAGGGTTAATAACATGTTTGATTTGGGTTAGGAATCATTCTGCTGGATGAATAATGGTATTGGGAACCTGCGATATTTGTAAGTATATATAGAGGTGAAATATATGTATGAAAACAGAAATCTAGGTAAGATTTGAAGCCCAGAAGGGCATTGGATCCTTGATTGGGATACTTAGCTTTGAATTATGTTCTGCACATGTGTCTCAGATAAATCTATACACAATGGTATAGGACCTTGTACTTGGATGATTGAATGTCGAAGAGAACATCCAGTCTAAAAAGGATAGTTGGTAGGATTAGGAAGATAGTTGGTAGAATTAGAAAAAAAAGAGTGAGTATAGGATTTGAAAAAAAAGTTCTTTAGCAATAGGGTTTCAGGTAGAGAGAAAATGTAAATGTCAGCACATGTGAAGAGTTGGTCACAATGATGAATTGGGGAAAATATGTAGGAAAGCAGATATCAATAGAGACATAGGAAATCAGGCAAATGATAAAGTGATTGATTGGATTAGACATTTTCAGCAGGCTTGAAGTTGAATATATAATCTTAGGAAGAAACACATATGTAGTCACCAATAGGATTGACATTTGAGAGCATTAGCCAACCTGGACACGGGTGATTTTTATAATCCATACTCATATTCCATTTAGGCTTTGGTACAATCGTAAGTGTGACTTTGCATTTTCTTGCCAGAATATTACTGTGATAAAATGTATATGTAGATCAGGTGACATGAGTATTTCTTGCACCATTTCTGGGAGCAATATTTTGAAGAGGTATAAATTAGTATTGGGGGCACAAATAGGTGTACCATGTGTGTATGAATATAGAGAGAATGATTGAATAGACCATACTGTGAATAAATAATATAACTTGTTCCAACTTTACAAATTGGAATAAATTAATATCTCAAAATACATAGCAAATCTTATATTGATATACATACATTCATTCCAACCTGTTATACATCTAATGGTAATATTAGGGTTGTAGTTTATCATAAATTCTGTGTGAGTTTTGCTTCAAAATTTATTATGGAAATCGAAAATAATGTGTTTGGAAAGAAGTCTCATGAAATGAGCAGTCAAAAACAAGTAGGAATATATGTGTTCTGAAGCAGGAAGTGATTGAATGTGTTACAAATGTCTTTAAATTTGTGAACTTGTGGATGAAATGTACATTTTATGATGTACAAAAACTGAAGAAATAGAAATGTACCAGTGTTGAATAAAATTGAACGTCAAAATACACATCATGTCCCATAGGAATCTAGTAGCATTGATGTTAAAGTGGGTCAGTTACTGTAGAAATATAAGGATTTGTTTGCACCATTCACTGAAGTAAGTTTTCAGTACTAGAAAACAAATATGTATTTCAGGTGGATGAATGTTTCTGAAAATAATCTTATGAAAAGTTGATTATAAAACCACATACATGAACATTAGTGAATTTAGGGAGTGTATAATAAGACACATGTATTTCATATTTTGAAAAATCTAGAGTGTATATATATATATATATATATATATATATATATATATATATATATATATATATACAGACACGAATACATTGGAAAGTAGAAAATATATTCCAATCAAAATTCATCATGAAATATATATCATTCACAGATCCAAAAATATTAATTTTACTGAATATGGATTTATGTATAATGTTGCTCAACTAAAAAGCTCACTCATAGTTTGAATTTTCAGTTCCAAAAGCATTTAGGAGGAGTGATTTCTTCTCATACTTTCTATCTGCCAAGTTAGCCACCTCACAAAAATGTACGTGTATTCCAGGTAGGATTTTGTACGTGCATATAAAAATACATGTGCTGAATTGGCTACAGAAAATGGGAGACAGGAATTCACATGTGTGTTAACTTTAAAAACACATGGAGAACAATTTCAAGAAAAAAATTGACAAGATTTATAACTCCTACCCTATATCATGCAAAAGGCAAGACCAACTATTCACCATACCTCCTCTGAACTGCTTGTTTTTCTATTCTGTTTGGGTTATTTTTCTCCATCATATTAGGATTAGTAGTCAGAGTCTAGTAGGGTATGGGTTAGTGTCAGAGTTTCAGTATTTCGAATGAAAAATTGCAAAATGTATCCAATGTGTATGTAAATATGTGCTACACAAAAATCTTCCCACTCTTATCCAGAACAATGTCTTGACAATACCTTCGCCCCAAGTAAGAAACAATTAGAGGAAAAGAGTTAGAAATTCCGTGAATACATATCTGGAATGGAAAACAATCAGGAGTTCACAATCTTGGAAGTGGTAGAGGAGTTTTCAAAAGTAAGGGACAGGGTAAACACTCCACAAAAATGGAATTCTGCTGGCCTAGAGACTTCTTGGGAAACTCTCTGTGAGGTTGGGCACTTGAAATATATGTTGTTGTCAGGAGCTTTAGCTTCCTTTCTAGTGAGACCATAAAAGCTGGGTCTGCATCTATGTGACCTGGTGGACATTGTTTCTTTTTTTCCCAATGAACATGAGGCAGCATTGCTGAATTCTCCCTTTGTAGGTAAACTGTGGCCCCTGGGGGCTAAATGTCTCCCCATGTGGACTGTGAAGCCATATGGTCATCCTCTATTTTCGTGGTGTTTTTTGCTGCTGCACTGGAAGTTTGGTACTTGCTTCACGAAATACAAGGAGTTTAAATGGAACACAGTACGGGAGGGAGTTCTGTCACGTGTGGTGAGTCAGGGTCTGCAGGAGAATACAAGAACCAGGCTTCTATCCCACATAGCTTGCCGCCTTGACTATAGCAACCTGATTTTGAACAGCGTCCTGAAACCTCTCCATATAACAAGATGCCTTTACATATAAGGGTCTGCTGGTTTGACCATGTCAGTGACAAGCCATTTGGAAGCCAATGGCAGATCCACATGGCCCCACCACAGATGTTTTATCACACACCTGCCCACCATTGCTCTAGGCCCACTACTCAGCAGGATCCAACTTTCTGGCATCTCTGTTAAACACCATTTTAATGAAAACCAGTCAATCAAGGCACTGTCTGGTATACTCATTGTTGGAAAAAGTATAAACGGCAGCCATACCCCAGAGAAAAACCCCAACATGGCGCCTAAGGACTTCTTCTTCCTACCTTCTTTTCTGAAGTGGCGCGAAAAGTTCCCGCCCGGGTGAACTCTCCCACTGGTGCCAATTTCAAATCTCGCTGGCGGGGAACCTTAGCCCCAATGAGAACTAACTCCTGGGCTCCGGAGCTGATATCTGAAAGAACTTGCCAATAAACGGGTTGCCTGCCATTTATCTAAGTCCTTTCATCTCCTCCTTAGTTCTATATAAGCACACAGCTTTTTGCAATAAAATTGGAATTCTCCCGGCGAAGTGCCTTTGAGTGGGGAGTTCTTTCATTCTGGTGCCCCGTTTGAGGATACGGGTGAGCTCTTTCCAACAAGAGCCCCGTCCCCCGTTCCGCCCAGACACTCAGTCCTGGTCCGCTCTTTTCAGACGCCAGCTTCCTGCACTCACCACTGATCTGATGTATGTAAGCTTCCCCTGACCCCGGCTCGCCAACTTCCTTCGGGCTACCGCTAGTTTTGTGACCCTGATCGTCCAGCACACTCTAGACGCCCGGTAGGGGAGAGGGAATTCCTCCCACCAAGATCTTTACTGGTCACAGTGGACCCTCTAGTGATCCGTTTCCCTTTGGGGCATGAGGGTTCTGAGTTTACACGAGAGGCTCTGTGGTTTTTCCTCCTTTGCTGCCACTGCTGCTGCCGGCTAGATTTGCTGTTTCCTGCAGGGCTGCTGTGTCTGGCTGAAGCTGCCTCTCTGCTCAGGGAAAACTGAACTCCCGTCCTAGAACTGCATTCTGCTGGAGCTGGAGTTCTGTTTTCATTACTGACTTCTTCAGCTGCGTTCGAAAACTTTCCTGACGTCAGGTTGCCCATGGCTCCAAACCCATTGGGTCTTCCAGATCGCACTTCACTGGTGACGACCAGGTAGTACCCTCTCTATTTCCTCGCAACAGCTGGTCATTTTGGGGACACCCACGTGACCCCCATTCGCCCTGAATTTCCTGGAAGCCATTCCAGCTCGGGTTTTCTCTTTGTCTCTCTCGCTTACTCTTATTCTCTCTCTCTCTCTCTCTCTCTCTCTCTCTCTCTCTCTCTCTCTCTCTCTCTTCCATCTCTCCCTGTGACAATGGGCACCTCTTCATCTGTACCTGAAGCCTCACCTCTCAAATGTTTAATAAAAAATCTGGCCACACTCTCCCTCACACCAGACATCAAGCCCAAACTTTTAATTAAATTCTGTACCCAAGATTGGCCTCCATATCCACTGGATAATGGCAATCATTGGCCTCCAGAAGGCTCCTTAGATCCAAACCTCCCCTGGGACCTTTTTAACTACTGCCAGCGTCTGGAAAAGTGGAGGGAGATTCCCTGCATTGAAGGTATTAGGCTTCCCACACAGCACCTTGTCTCTGCTCCTCCTGCCCTCCCCCTCAGGTCCTCTTTGCTTGCAATCCCCTCTCTTTCCCTACTTCTACTTCTGACTTCACAGATTCTTCCTCATTCAACCCAGCAGATGAACCCCCACCTTCTCCCCGGCCCCATCTGCCCCTTCTCTTCTGCAATACCCTACTCATCCTCTGCCTGATTCCATGGATCCTCAGCCTTCCATTTTATCCCCCTCCCCTCCGTCCTCTTCTGCCTGCTCCACTTCCTCCTCTTCCAAAGAGACACTCCCTTCCCCTCCCTCTCCTTCCTGTCCTCCGCCTGCCTCTCTCAGTCCTCCTTTTACCAGGTCTAAAGGACTCATTCCCACCCCTAAGACAATCGCACCCCTTCGTGAGGTAGCTGGTCCCGAGGGTGTCATCAAAGTCCACGTGCCCTTCTCCAGGTCAGACATTACTCAGCTAGAGAGCAAGTTAGGCTCAATCACCACTAAACCCACCACTTACATTCGGGAGTTTCAATGGGTCCTGCAAGCATATAGCCTCACTCATCATGACATATACATGCTCTTGGCGAATACACTTCTCCCCGAGGAAAGGCAATGGGTCTGGGAGCTAGCCCAAGCCCATGCTGATGAAAATCATAGGACCAATCCTGACCACCCCACGGGCTCTCATGCTGTCCCAGAGCAGGAACCCTATGGGATTACAACACCCCTGAAGGCTTACAGACTCATGACCTTTTTACATCCTGCCTCTTGGCGGGCCTGAAAAAGGCGACCCACAAGGCTGTTAACTTTAAAAAGGTGCAGGAGGTCATTCAAAGGAAGGAGGAAACACCTTCAGAATTCCTGGATAGACTAACCAAGGCCCTTCAACACTGCACATAACTCGACCCAGAAACCCCTGATGGCTGTCATCTCTTAATGACATATGTTCTGGCCCAAAAATACTCTGACATTAAAGCCAAGCTTAAAAAGCTTGAACAGGGCCCTGCTACTCCTCAGACCGAAATCCTCGCTGTCTCTTTAAAGGTTTTTCATGGTAGAGAGGATGAAAGTGAATGCCGTAGGCAGAGAGCTGAAAATGCCAAATTCCAAATGTTGGCCCAGGTCATTCAGAGAAGGCCATCACCACGCCGTCCCAATGTGACACCCCCTGGAGCTTGCTTCAAATGTGGTAAGGATTGTCCTTCGCCGAGAACACCCTACAACCCCTGCCCAACATGCCATCAAAGGAGACACTGGGGGGCAGACTGCCCAACAACCCGGAAGGGAGGTTGGTCAGCCACCCGGCAACCCCAGCCTCTCCTGGGCTTGGCAGAGGAGGAATGATGGAGCCCTGGGCCTTCCCTCCAGACTATTACCATTAAGAATCAAGAACCTAGGGTCACCTTCCTGGTGGATGGACGCTTCATTACCTTCCTTTTGGATACTGGTGCCACTTTTTCGGTCTTGAGGGAGTATTGGGTTTCTACCACACACTCAAAAACTCCTATTGTCGTGGTAGGAGGTAAACATATTTTCCCTCAAAATCCCTTTTGTCCTTCACTCACTCCTTTCTCGTTATGAGCCATTGCCCCATTCCCCTTCTGGAAAGGGACATACTCTCACTATTAAAAGTCACCATTCACATATCACCCCACACCTCTCCTACCTCTCATTTCCTCATGATGTTCCTAGGGGCAGATACACCTCCTCCATGCACTCTCCCACGACTATCTAAACCAGTTAACCCTGAGTTTTGGGACACAACTACACCCTTTATGGCTAAATGCAGTCCTATTCATATTGTCTTACTGGACCCTTCAAGATATATTAGTCAACCATGATATCCACTCACAACCACAGCCTTCCTCGGATTAGAAGCCATCATCCAGGATTTATAATGAAAGGGGTATCTTAGGCCTACACACTCTCCTTTCAACACCCCCATTCTGGCAGTTAAGAAACCTAACGTGTCCTACAGGCTGGTTCTAGACCTTCCCCTTGTCTACTCCTCTGTGGTCCCCATCCACCCGCTAGTGTCCAACCCTTACACCCTCCTCTCTCAGATCCCTGCCACTACTACCCACTTCTTGGTTCTAAATTTGAAACATGCATTCTTTTCTATTCCCTTGTTCTCAGAATCTCAGGATATCTTTGCTTTTACTTGCACTTACCCTCACACCCGCCATTCTCATCAGCTTACCTGGACTGTCCTCCCACAGGGATTCAGGGATAGCACCCATCTCTTTGGCCAAGTTCTTGCCCAGGACCTCACATCCTTTCACCCGACCTGTCCTGACTCTACTCTCCTTCAATATGTCGATGACCTTCTTCTATGTAGTCCCTCTGGGAACACTCTCAATCCCACACTGCTCAGCTTCTTAATTTCCTAGCAGACAAGGGAAATAGGAAGTCTCCCCACAAGGCCCAGGTTTCCCAGTCTTCTGTCACCTTTCTTGGTTTTTGCCTTACACCCAGAAAAAAGGAAATAACACTGGATAGGAGGCAACTCCTCTCTGATCTTCCAGTGCCCCATACAAAAGCCAAAATACTATCATTCCTAGGACTAGCAGGTTATTTTAGGGCCTGGATCCCAAATTATTCTCTTCTATATAAATCCTGTATGAACTAGCAAAGGGACCCCCTAGTGAATCTCTTGCCTCCTCCCCAAACTACCACTTGCGCAGGCTTCAGCAACTTGTCTTAAAGGCACTTGCCCTTCACCTTCCTGATCTTTCAAGACCATTTCATGTATATGTCCATGAAAAAGGGAGGCAAGAACTTGGGGTCTTAGGTCAAAACTATGGGCCTACATTTGCACCTGTGGCATATTTGTCCAAGCAAATTGACCCTACCTTCCGTGAGTGGGCCCCTTGCTTAAGAGCTCTGGCTGCTGGACAAATTTTACACAAAGAAGCCTCTAAGCTTACTTTTGGGGCCCCTTTAACTATCCACTCCCCACATCACTTGAAGGATCTTTTAGCTTATAAGGGCTTTCAAACCCTTCCTCCATCCAGAGTTCTGTCACTCCTCACTTCCTTTCTGGAAAACCCTAATATTACTTTCCTCCCCTGCTCTGCACAGAACCCTGCCTCACTGCTCTCAATGACTCCCACGTCTAACACACCAACTCATAATTGGTTGGAAACCTTAGATGATTTCCTCCCCTGTCATTCTTCCATTTCTGAGAGACTACTAGCCAAGCCTGACCTTATCTGGTTTACTGATGGCAGTTCCTTTAGGCAGAATTGCACTCATTACTTTGGATACACTGTAGTTTCAGCCACTGAGATTATAGAGGCCAAAGCTCTGCCTTCAGGAACTACCAACCAGCAGTCTGAACTTATAGTAGCCACTCGTGCCTGCCTTCTAGCACAAGGCAAATCCCTAACCCTTTATACTGATTCAAAATATGTCTTCCATATCTTATCCCATGCTGCAATATGAAAGGAGTGAGGCCTACTTACCACCAAAGGTAATGTGATCACTAAATCGGCTCTTATAACCAATCTGATAAAGGCCTCCCACTTACCCACCCAGGTGGGAGTTGTCCATTGTAGGTCTAATTAGAAGGACGTCTCTCTTATCACTGAGGGCAATGCCAAAGCTGACCAGGCGGAACAAATGGCTGCTACCACTTCCAATGATGGACCCCCTGGGGGACATATAATGGCCACTTTAGACAGCTCATCTGAAGCCCCTACTTCTTCCAGTAAGAACAAGGATCTCTTCAAGTTCCTTCATACTCTATTCCTTTCCAATTCTCAGTCTTTGACCCTCTTTTTACAGAGCTTCTTCTCGCTCACCCTCTCTGACAAAGCCATGCTACAGAATATAGCCTCTAATTGTCAGATCTGTCAGTGGACCAACACTTATACTCCTTTAAGGCCCAAACCTTTTCCTTCCCACCAAGCCCGGGGACACATTCCCACTGCTGACTGGCAGGTAGACTTCACCAACATGCTCACAGTATGGCGCACTAAATACCTCCTTGTCTTTGTGGACACTTTCTCTGGTTGGATTGAGGCATTTCCCACTTCCAATAAAACGGCTTCCACTGTAGCTTTAATCTTACTGACAGACATCATCCCCAGGTTTGGTATGCCCACTTCTCTACAATATGACAATGGCCCTGAGTTTATTTCTAGAATCACACAAAAGGTCTCTCAAGCCCTCTTCTTCAAGTGGCATTTCCACTGTCCATATTATCCCCAAGCTTCAGGAAAAGTGGAAAGGGTAAATTGTACTCTAAAGGAAGTCCTTACCAAATTTACAATGGAATTAAACTTAGACTGGGTCAAACTCCTTCCCTTGGATTTGCTTCGAATCAGAGCTCTCCCTAAAAACCATCTTTACTGTCTCCCTTTGAGATAATGTATGGAAGACCTCTTATACCCCCTGGGTTGGTCATTTCACAAGGACCTCTCACCCGAGATTTGTCTTTGCCTCTTTTGTATCATCTCCGCTCGGAACTCTGGAAATATCAGGACTGGCTTCATCCGGACCCAGTGTCCTCTCCAAACATTCCTCCCTTAACACCTGGGAGTCTAGTATATTATAATACCCCAGAGGAGAAAGGGACTCTTGCCCCAAAATGGGAAGGCCCCTATCCTGTCATTCTCTGTACCCCCACTGCCGCCAAACTCTCCTTACCAGACAACCGTCTAACACCCTGGATTCACATTTCTAGGTTGAAGCCATATCACCAGGAGGCCCCACCTGCTGACGACAGGACCAACCCAGAGGAACTCCAAGAATCACCTCCTGAACCTCCCATTAACTCCTGCTCTCCACACTCATCTCACCCATTTAAGTTGCGGCTCACACGGTGTTCCATGCAGCCCAATTCCTCTTAAAAAAGTCACAATGGGCTCTCTCAACACCCTAATCTTCTGTAACTGCTTGTTTTTTGTGCTCTGCTTATTTTCTGTGCTCTATCGGGACTGGTCTTTACCCTCCTCTCCTACCATGTATTTGTTCACTCTTCAGGAATGATACTCAGAACATGGCATGTAGAAGGTCCGTGCAGTGGATGCAACTACTTGCTTCATCCACAACTGCACCTCTATTTCCCTAAAATTGTCACCTTCAAGGACCTTCGTCCCTGGTAGCTGGAACTGGCTTTTCATTTGCTTCCTTTTTGATCAAACAAAAGACTATTGTCATTGGTGGCCTGAGATATATAATGGTTGCCCCTATTGGTCATGCAGGTTCCATGATGAACATGGTAGCTATTCTTACCACTCACTTGGTTACCCTAAAGTGTGGACTTCTAGTTACCTAAAGTGGGATAAAGTCTCTTTATCTGATAACAATGGATGGTATACTTTAGATATACCTGACCCCAAGGCCAAACGTTGGGACTATGTTGAGTTTGCTGTCTATGCTCGGACAACCTCAGCCAGACCCACAGGGTGGATGACAGTTGGCCGCACCCTGATTATGCCACCTAAGGCAACCATCCAGGTAGTCGAACACATTAAGGAGTCAGAATCAAAACTTTCAGATCTTATCCATAGCTCATCCACAAAGGATTCAGACCCTTCAACCCCCTCAGGTCCCCCTGACACATGGCTCAATTTGTTACACCAATCTCTTCGATTATTAAACTCCACCCCTCTTTCTGTGCCTCCTTCTCAGTGCTTTCTCTGTGCTTCACTTAGTCCCATTAGCGGCAGGAAATATTTCAGCAAAAACCTACAATTTCTCTAAGAAAGGACAACCCCTACATGTGACACGTATCCCACTGTGGGAAAGTTATTTCACCAATACTTTATTTGCTTTCATCTGTTTCCACCTGCCAATAATGAATCCTTTACCCATTTGTTCCTTGAGCTTAAGCACCCAATCGAGCCCTGCATTTATGCAACCTGGACATTTCCTCTGGTGTAACGGGTCTTTAAGTACCTCAACGATCAATGTCTCTGGCACCTGTTTCTTGGTTACTGTAGTTCCTCAGCTGTCTTTGTATACTCCTACCGAATTCCGACAGTTGGCCCTACCTTCCTGAACCCGTAGGGCAGTCTTTCTGCCGGTTCTGGTAGGCCTCACTTTAACAACCTCAGTGGCGGGTCTCGGACTCTCTGGTGGAGCTATAGGTCATGCTCTATGGGCATTCAAAGACCTGCAACAAAAACTGCAGGAAGCACTCGATACCACTGCTGAGTCTCTGGGCTCCTTGCAGCACCAGGTTACTTCATTGGCACAAGTGGCTTTACAGAACCAAAGGGCAATTGATCTTCTCACTGCAGAAAAAGTGGGTACATGCCTATTCCTCAGAGAGGAATGTTGCTCTTATGTTAATGAATCTGGGCTGATAGAAAAAAATGTTGTTAAATTGCAGAAATTATTGACCAAATTGCTCAAACCTAGCTCCTCCAATCCCATAACAGGGTTCTTCCAATCCTATCTTGCCATGTACTTACTACCTATCTTGGGGCCCCTTATTGGGATGCTCCCTTTTTTTGCTCTCTTGCCATGCATAATGAAGTTCCTTCAAACCCAACTGCAAAAAATTTCTAATCAAAATTTCAACCAGCTTTTGCTAAGGCACTACCATCCTCTGATGACCGATGAACCCCTAACATCTCCAAGAGAACAGTTCACTCAGTGATGAAGCTCACTACCAGGCACGATGGAATGCAACGTACATCAGACAGCGGGAGGCAACGAGCTTGGAGAACCTCTTAATCTGCCATCCTGGATTCATGAGTCTTTATGACCTTCTAAGCTTCCTCATGGCCCTTGGCCTCTTCTATGTCAGTCCCCCAACATGGAACTTCTGCGAAAAATTGACCTTTGCTTTAATTTTTATCTTCATTCTGTTTTTATTCGCTCTGAACTTCTTCAAGTGCTGGTGACGCCATGACCAGGCAACGCTTCCAGTATTTCCTAGAGTCTCTGTTACAGGACCAGTAGCTGATACCAACAATCTCCTCCATCCAGAACTGGTTTCATGCCATCGACAACTTGTGGCATCAGGGAACTTTCATAGACTTTACCCCTACTGAAGTAGCTATCTATACCACTGGCTTTTATTTCTGGCTGCCATGATATCTCCAGACCTGGCCCCCGAGCATTTGTCCACTTCCCTTTCTAGGCCCCACAGCACCCCCACACAGCAGGCAGCAGCCAGAAATGACAAACAATGCCCCACTTTCTAAGAAAACAAAAAGGGAGGAATGTTAGGAAAAGTATAAATGGCAGCCATACCCCAGAGAAAAACCCCAACATGGCACCTAAGGACTTCTTCTTCGTACCTTCTTCTTTTCTGCAGTGGCGTTAAAAGTCCCCGCCCTTGTTAACTCTGCAGCCAGCGCCAATTTCAAATCTCACTGGTGGGGAACCTTAGCCCCAATGAGAATTAATTCCTGGGCTCCGGAGCTGATATCTGAAAAAACTTATTCTCAGAACATGAGACCAAATCACAAACCCACAACCACACCCACAAAGGCACCTCCTTCCCCCAAGTAGGTCTGTGACTATTCGGAGTGTTCTCTGACTGCTGGGCCATACTATGTTCCTCCGAAATGGCCTGTCTTGTCTCAGATCTGGTCTCCTTGGTCAACTCTGTGAAGTTGACAGGAACCAGTGGTGAGCCACTACCTTCTTTCTCAGGAAAGGCCCCTCTTCAGAGCTCTTCTGGCATTTGGACATCTTCAAATCAGTAGGTACCAAGAAAGACTGACCCTCTCCTTGGTAAATCCAAACAAGTGAGACAACTGGGAATGGGACTGGGACTGGCTCGGGGTTCCTGGCTTCCTGGATCCCAAGTTCAGAGAGTTCCAACACCAAGGAAGTGAGGTGAGGTCACTTCCTTCAGGAACTGAATGAGGTCACTGCCTTGGCAACCACTTTGTTTTAGCAGTTGCTTCTTATGGTCCCTTTAGATGGAGGCTGCCCCTACTTCCTGTGACCCTTTCATAAGTTAGAATGGGATATAATCCATAGGCTCTCAGGAACAGCTCTCCAAAAGGCCTGGTTTGGTCCGTCTCCTCTACATTAAGAAGACAGAGGCTGATTCAGACACCAAACTTCATCCTACCAGGTTGTTTTCCATGGAAGATGACTTTTGCTCTCTCAGGTCCTTCATAGCTGCCTACATCTTCTCCAGGGATCATTTCTGCACATACCTTTGAGGTTCTCATCAGGTGGAAGATCCCATACATTCCTGTATTGTAAGACCAACACTGTCATTGCTTTTCTGTAAAGTTAGATTGAGGGAAGAGTGTATGGTTAGTGTTAATAACATTTTCAATTTTGATTAGGAACCATTCTGATCGATGAACAATGGTATTGGGAACCTGTGATATTTATAAGAATATAGAGGTGAAATATATGAATGAAAAGAGAAATCTAAGTAAGATTTGAAGCCCAGAAGGTCATTGGGTTCTTGATTGGGATACTTAGCATTGAATTACGTTCTGCACAGATGTCTCAGATAAATCGATATACAATGGCATAGGACCTTGTACCTTGGATGATTGAATGTAGAAGAGAACATCCAGTCAAAAAGGGATAGTCGGTAGGATTAGGAAGACAGTAGGTAGGTTTAGGAAGAAGAGTGAATATAGGATTTGGACCAAAGTTTTTTAGCAATAGGGTTTCGGTTAGAGAGTGAATGTTAGTGATAGCACATGTGAAGATTCAGTCACAATGATGAACTGGGGAAAATATGTAGGAAAGCAGATATCAATAGACACATTACAAAATCATTCAAAGTGTAAAGTGAGTGACAGCTTTAGACGTATTCAAAGGGTTGAGTTTGAATATATAATCTTTGGAAGAAACAAATATGTAGTCACCAATAGGATGTTCATTTGAGATCATTAGGCAACCTGGACATGGATGTTTTTAGTAATCCAGGATCACTTTCCATTTAGGTATGGTACAATCATAAGTGAGAACTTTGCTTTTTCTGTTCAGAATATTACTGTGATAAAATGTATATGTAGATCAGGTTACATGTATTTGTTCCACCATTTCTGGGAGCAATATTTTGAAGACGTATAAATTAGTATTGGGGGTACAAAGAGGTGTACCCTGTGTCTATGAATATAGAGATAATACATGAATAGACCATACTGTGAATAAATAATATAACTGGTTCCACTTTAAATAATGGATTGAATTGACATCTGTAACTAAGTAAGAAATCTTATATTGATATACAATCATTCTTTCCAACCACTTATACATTTAAAGGTAATATTAGGGTTATGGTTTATCATGACGGGTGTTTTGCTTCAAATATGATAAAGGAAATCGAAAATAATGTGTTTGGAAAGAAGTCTCATGAAAAGAGCAGTCAAGAAACATGGAGGAATACATGGGTTCTGAAGCAGGAAGTGATTTGAAGTTAAACAAATGCGTATAAATTTGCTAAATTGTGGATGAAATATTTATATATCCTCTGATGTGCATAAACTGAAGAAATAGTAATGTTCCAGTGTTGAATAAAAATGAACGTCAAAATGCACATCATGTCCCATAGGAATCTAATCTACTTGCATTGATGTTAAACTCGTGTCAGTTACTGTAGAAATATTATGATTTGGCTTTTTTTTTGGTGTTATAATACAATTTATTTTAGTACTAGCATGCCACAGAATGTAGAGGAAGGAACAATGGATTATTATTATCATTGTGATAATTTAAGGTTTTATATCACATTAAGCTATAATATGGCATAATATATCTTATGAATTAGAGAAAAATTTTTTTTAAAAACCTATTATTTAAGGACCATATGCACTGACAATTTAAATGGCTTTCTCGTGATTTCAATTTCTATCAATTGTGTATTAATTGCCAAATATTTATTTTAGTACTTTTCATATTCATAATTGATATAAAGTCAATTGTTTAATTCTTCTTGTAAGTAGTTACTTATTACAGCAGGGACATTATTAATAATTCTAAATCTTTATAAGAAAAATGGTACAAAGTTATTTTCATGCAAAATTAAGAATAATTGCCTTCTCTGAATGTTTGATTGTTAATACATATAACAAAGAGCTTTTGATGAGTCTCTTCCCCAGTAAAACATAAAATGCAAAGATATAGTTGGGTATGTATGTCCAAATAAAGATAAGAAGAAATACACATTATTAGCTAGAAACAATTAAATAAAAGATGAAAAGAAAAATCCAATACATTGTACGAACTTGTCAGATGAGGTAGTATTCTGGAAGAATAGCCTAAGGCTAGACATGGTCCATAACAAAATATTAACTAAAAAAATGAAATATGAAAAATATAGGAAATGCTATGAATTTTTCATGAAGGTAGGTGAATTATCCTTTAATCTCATTTTATGTGCATTTTCAAAAGCCAAATTTCTGGTAAAATAAATTTGTGATAGTTACAACTACACAAAACAAAGTTTCTGCTTAGCAAAATGAATGCATCTCAACCCTTTTTTAGCTGATTTCTTCCCACTCAATTTTAAACCTTTATTTATTTATTTATTTTTATTGGTTGTTCAAAACATTACAAAGCTCATGATATATCATCTTTGATACATTTTTCTCATTTGGTTTATGAACTCCCATTTTTTCCCCAAATAAGAATTGCAGAAACACATTGCTTACACATTCACATTTTTACATAATGGCATATTAGTGACTGTTGTATTCTTCTACCTTTCCTATCCCCTACTATCCCCCCTCCCCTGCCCTCCCATCTTCCCTCTCTACCTCATGTGCTGTTGTTTAATTCTCTCCATTATTTCCGCCCCATTTCCCCTCACAACCTATTATGTGTAATTTTGTGTATCATTGAGGGTATTCTACCATTTCCATATGCTTTCTGTTCTCTCTCCCTTTCTCTCCCCCAACACGTCTTTGTATAATGTTAATCTTTTCCTCATGCTCTTCCTCCCTTTCTGTTCTTAGTTGCTCTCTTTATATCAAAGAAGACATTTGGCATTTGTTTTTTTAAGGATTGGCTAGCTTTGCTTAGCATATTCTGCTCTAATGCCATACATTTCACTGCAAATTCTATGATTTTGTAATTTTTTAGTGCTGCATAATACCCAATTGTGTGTAGATTCCACATTTTTTTTATCCATTCATCTATTGAAGGGCATCTAAGTTGGTTCCACAGTCTAGCTGTTGTGAATTGTCCCGCTATGATCATTGATGTGGCAGTATCCCAATAGTACGCTGTTTTAAGATCCTCAGGGAATAGTCCAAGAAGTGTGATAGCTTGGTCAAATGGTGGATCCATTCCCAGCTTTCCCAGGAATCTCCATACTGCTTTCCAAATTGGCTGCACCAATTTGCAGTCCCACCAGCAGTGTACAAGTGTCCCCTTTTCCCCACATCCTCGCCAACACTTACTGTTGTTTGACTTCCTAATGGCTGCCAATCTTACTGGAGTGAGATGGTATCTTAGGGTGGTTTTGATTTGCATTTCTCTGACTGCTAGAGATTGTGAGCATTTTTTCATGTACTTGTTGATTGATTGTATGTCCTCCTCTGTGAAGTGTCTGTTCAGGTCCTTGGCCCATTTGTTGATTGGGTTATTTGTTACCTTACTTTTTAATTTTTTGAGTTCTTTGTATATTTTGGATATTAGGGCTTTATCTGAAGTGAGAGGGGTAAAAATTTGTTCCCAGGATGTAGGTTCTCTATTTACCTCTCTTATTGTTTCTCTTGCTGAGAAAAAAAAAAAAAAAACTTTTAGTTTAAGTAAGTCCCATTAATTTATTCTTGTTATTAACTCTTGGGCTATGGGTGTCCTATTAAGGAATTTGGAGCCCGATCCCACAGTATGTAGATTGTAGCCAACTTTTTCTTCTATCAGATGCAGTGTCTCTGATTTGATATCTAGCTCCTTGATCCATTTTGAGTTAACTTCCTTGCTTGGCGAGAGAAAGGGATTCAGTGTCATTTTGTTGCATATCGATTTCCAATTTTTCTAGCACCATTTGTCCGTCGTATATTGCAGGTTTTTAGCCCCTTTTATCAAATATAAGAAAGTTGTAATTTTGTGGAATGGTTTCTGTGTCCTCTATTCTGTATCATTGGTCCACCTGCCTGTTTTGGTACCAGTACCATGCTGTTTTTGTTACTATTGCTTTGTAGTACAGTTTGAAGTCTGGTATCGCTATACCTCCAGATTCAAACATCCTGCTTAGAATTGCTGTTGCTATTCTGGGTCTTTTGTTTTTCCATATGAATTTCATGATTGCTTTATCTTTTCTACAAGAAATGTCGTTGGGATTTTGATTGGCATCAATTTAAACCTGTAGAGAATTTGGGTAATATCGCCATTTTGATGATGCTAGTTCTGCCTATCCATGAATTGGGTATATTTTTCCATATTCTAAGATCTTCTATCTCTTTATGTTTCTGTAGTTTTCATTTATAAATCTTTCACCTCTTTTGTTAGGTTGATTCCCAACTATATAATTGTTTTTCCAATTATCTTATTTTCTTTGAGGATATTTTGAATGGAGTGGTTTTCCTCATTTCCATTTCAGAAGTTTTGCTGCTGATATACAGGAATGCCTTTGATTTATGGGTGTTGATTGTATATCTTGCCACTTTGCTGAATTTATTTATTAACTCTAGCAGTTCCTCTGTAGACTCTTTTGGGTCTGTTAAATATATTATCATGTCATCCGCAAATAGCGATAATTTAAGTTCTTCTTTTCCTAGTTTTATGCCTTTAATTTCTTTTGTCTGTCTAATTGCTATGCCTAGTATTTCAAGAACTGAATTAAATAGAAGTGGTGATAGAGGGCATCCCTCTTGTTCCAGATTTTAGAGGGAATGCCTTCAGCTTTTCTCAATTTAGGATGATGCCAGCCTGAGGTTTAGCATATATAGCTTTTACAATCTTGAGGAAAGTTCCTGTTATCCCTAGTTTTTCTAGTGTTTTCAACATAAAGGGATGCTGAACTTTGTCGAATGTTTTTTTCTGAATCTATCGATACGATCATATGGTTGTTGTCTTTAAGTCTATTGATGTGGTGAATAGCATTTATTGATTTCCGTATAATGAACCAGCCTTGCATCCCAGGGATGAATCCTACATGATCATGGTGCATAATTTTTTTGATATGCTTTTGTATTCGATTCACCAAGATTTTATTGAGAATTTTTGCATCCAAGTTTATTAGAGATATTGGTCTGTAGTTTTCTTTCTTTGAAGTGTCTTTGTCTGGTTTTGGGATCAGGGTGATATTGGCCTCATAGAATGAATTTGGAAGAGTTCCTTATTTTTCTATTTCTTGAAATAGCTTGGAAAGTATTGGTATTAATTCCTTTTTTAAGGTTTTGTAGATCTCTGCTGTATACCCATCCGGTCCATGGCTTTTTTTGGTTGGTAGTATTTTGATGGCTTCTTCTATTTCTTCCTTTGTTATTGGTCTGTTTAAATTGTGTGTGTCTTCCTGACTCAATCTGGGCAGATCGCATGACTTAAGAAGTTTATTGATATCTTCACTTTCATCTATTTTATTGGAACATAGGGTTTCCATATACTTTCTAATTATCTTCTTATTTCTGTAGTGTCTGTTGTGATATTGCCTTTTTCATCCCGTATGTTAGTAATTTGAGTTCTCTCTTTTCTTCTCTTCCTTAGCATGGCTAAGGGCCTGCAAATCTTATTTATTTTTTCAAAGAACCAACTTTTAGTTTTATCAATATTTTCAATTTTTTTTTTGTTTCAATTTCGTTGATTTCTGCTCTAATTTTAATTATTTATTGTCTTCTACTACATTTGCTGTTGTTTTGCTCTTCCATTTCTAGGTTTTTGAGGTGTAGTGTGAGTTCATTTATTTGCTGATTTTTCTTTTTTTTTTTGAGGAAAGAACTCCAAGAAATGAATTTCCCTCTTAAAACTGCTTTCATTGTGTCCCATAGATTCCAGTATGTTGTGTCTGTATTGTCATTTGTCTCTACGAATTTTTTTATCTCCTCCTTTATGTCTTCTGTAAACCATTGATCATTCAGTAGCATGTTGTTCATTTTCCATGTGATGTAGGATTTTTCCTTCCTTCTTTTATCATTGATTTCCAGATTCATTCCATTATGATCAGATATTCTGCATGGTATTATCTCCACGACTTTATATTTACTAAGAATTGCCCTATGGCATAATATATGGTCTATCTTTGAGTAGGATCCATGTGCTGCTGAGAAGAACGTGTATCCACTTTTTGATGGTTGATATATTCTATATATGTCGGTGAAGTCTAGGTTACTGATTTTGCTGTTGAATTCTATAGTTTCTTTATTCAGTTTTTGTCTAGAGGATCTGTCTAATGGCTAGAGCGGTGTGTTGAAGTCACCCATAATTATTGTGTTGTAGTTTATTTGACTATTGAACTTGAGGCGAGTTTGTTTTATGAGTGTTGCAGCTCAATTGTTTGGTGCATACAAATTGATAATGGTTATGCATTGTTGGTGCAAGGTTCCTTTTAACAGTATATAGTGTCCTTCTTTATCCCTTTTGATTAACATAGGTTTGAAGTTGATTTTATTCGATATGAGTATGGCCACTCCTGCTTGCTTCCGAGGGTCATGTGAGTGGTATGATTTTTCCCAAACTTTTAATTTCAGCCTCTGTATGTCTTTACCTATCATATGAGTCTCCTGAAGGCAGCATATTGTTGGATTTTTTTTTTTGATCAAGGTTACTAGCTTATGTCTCTTGATTGGTGAGTTTAGGCCATTAACATTTAAGGTTACAATTGAAATATGATTTCTACTTCCAGTCATGTTTGTTTGTTTGTTTATTTATTTATTCGTTTATTTATTTATTTTGGTTAGTTTTTACTTTTTGGTTATTTTCCTCTCCCTTTACTGAGATACCTCCTGCTGCTAGTTTCAGGCATTACTTTTTAAATCCTCTTCTTGTAGTATTTTGCTCAAAATGCTTTGCACTGCTGGTGTTCTGGCTGTGAATTCTTTTAGCTTTTGTTTATCGTGAAAGACTTAAATTTCATTGTCAAATCTGAAGCTTAATTTTGCTGAATACAGTATTCTTGGTTGGAATCCATTATTTTTGAGCGTTTGAAATACTTTGTTCCAGGATCTTCTTGCTTTCAAAGTTTGTGATGAAAAAAATCAGTCGTTAACTTAATTGGTTTACCCCTGAATGTAACCTGCCTACTTTCTCTCGTAGCTTTTAATATTCTCTCTTTGTTCTGTATGTCCTTGTTCTAGCTATCTTCATAAAAATTTGTCTTGGAGTTGGTCTATTATGGTTTTGAATGCTTGGGGTCCTGTAGGCTTCCAGGATTTGGCAATCCATTCCATCTTTCATCTATGGGAAATTTTCTAGAATTATTTCATTTAATATGTTGTCCATTCCTTTGGTTTGAATCTCTATGCCTTTTTCTATCCCGATGACTCTCAAATTTGTTTTTTTTTATGACATCCCATATCTCTTGTATAGATTGCTCATGGGATTTAAGCATCTTTTCTGTGTTTACTCTATTCTTTTCAAGTTGATAAACTTTGTCTTCATTATCTGACGTTCTAACTTCTACTTGATCTAGTCTATTTGTAATACTCTTCGTTTGAGTTTTTAATTTGGTTTATACTTTCCTGCATTTCTAGGATTACTGTTTGATATTTCTTTTTAATGTCTCTATCTCCTGGTAAAGCTCATTCTTTGCCATTTGAATTTGTTTGTTTATTTGATTTTCAAAATATACTTTTATTGCTTGGACTTGCTGCCTCATGTCTTCTCTAATATTCCTTTCCATCTGAGTTAGGTATGCCTTGAGTTTTTTTCCCTATCCCTATTTCTGATGCTTCACGGTCCTCCTTTAGAATTTAGTTGTCCTGCATTTTTTGCACACCTTTTTTTCCCTTGTTTTTTCATGATGTTCACGTTACTTTTCAGCTCAATTTGATTGCTGTGTTTCTGCTTTCTTCAATAGATTTGTTTTGGTTTTATATATCTCTGTTGTCTCTCTTTTCTGTTTGTAGACTATGCCTGCAAAAGTGGATTCCACTTGGAAGGAATTCCGACAGCTGAGCTCCAGTGATGTCACCTGTCTGCTATGGCGGGCCCCAGGCTCCTTGCCGGGGTGTTTGAATGGGGGGGTGGGACTGGACTGTCTCTGGTTGGTTTCACCTCCCGGTCGCTGGCGGGCGGGCGGTCTCCAGCCATCCAGTCGTGCAATCAGCGAATGGGCTGTCACCGGCGGGTGGGTGATCTCTAGCTGCCCAATTGCGCAGGCAGCCAGCAGGTGATTGGTTGCTGGTGGGCAGGCGTTCTCCAGCCTCCTAGTCACGCGTGTCTGTCCTCTGGTCCCCTGGTTTCCTTTGCGAGTCCTGATTTCCCCTGCTACACCAGATTTCCCCTGAGTGATGCCTCTTGGCAGCTCAAACTGTACTCTTTGCCTGCCGTTCCTTGGGTGTGGAGGGTGTCTATTGGGAACACTGGCACTCTATTGTTTTGATTTTTTCCGCTTGCCCCACCCATTGCGCTGGCTAGACAAGTTTTGTTTTCACCGGTGATGGGAGGAAGGTTGAAGGTCAGGTGCCACTAGTTTTTCCCCCGTCTTTATGAAGGCTTTCTCTGGTAATCCCTCCCCTGGAAAGCCTAAGAGAGAATTTTTGCGAATTACCTGCTGTATGGGAGATAAGCTGAGTAACACACACCTGTTTTGTTGTTGCAATCTGTCGGAGAGTGGTGGTGGATACTTCAGCTCTCCAAGATTGTGGCCGTTGGTTTCCTCGGTGGAGTTTCGGTTGTGGGGGATAGAACTGTAACACTTTCTTCCCCATCTGAAATCCCGAACTCAGCCCCGGGCTCAGTGGTGGGTGAGCCAGCCAGATTCCACAGAATCCGCAGCAACGTTTCTCCCTGCATGCTGGTCGCTTCACGGTGGAGGCCCGCCGTCTGTAGCCACGGCATGCGCCGCACGGATCAGCCACCCCAGATCTTCGGTCGCATAGTTGGCTCTTGTTTGAGACTCAATTACAGGACCTCGGTGGTGGAAATCATTCTTCTAGGTTCCAGGCACACCCATTTTTCTGTAAGATCCTAACAAGATACTTTTTCGTCATTCTAACTCCTTATTCACATGTGAAGTTGCGCAGTACAAAGGGTGTGATGCACTCTATTCATGGCCATCTTGCAATGTCAAAATATTAGGATTTCTATGCACCATTTACTGAAGATAGTTTTCAGTACTAGTAAACCAAAATGTTATTTCAGGTGGATGAATATTTCTGAGAATAATCTTTTGAAAAGTAGATTATAAATCCACATACATGAATATGAATGAAATTTGGGAGTGCATAATAAGACACATATATTTCATATTTTGAAAAATCTGGAGGATATATATATATATATATATATATATATATATATATATATACAGACACACACAGAGAGACATTAAAAAGTAGCATTATATATGCCAATCGAAATTCATCATGAAATACATATCATCCACAGATTCAAAAATATTTATTTTACTGAACATGGATTTATGTATAATGCTATTTAAATAGGAGGATCACCCATAGGTTGAATTCTCAGTTCCAACAGCTTTTAGAAGGAGTGATATCTTCTCACAATTTCTATATGCCAAGTCAGCCACCTCACCAAAAATATACGTGTGATACCAGGTATGAATCTATATGTGCATATAAAACTACATGTGCTAAATAGGCTACAGAGAAAGGGAGACAGGAATTCACATATTTGTTAACTTTAAAAAAACATGGAGAATTCTTTCAACCAAATAATTGACTAGATTCATAACTCCTACCCTATATAATGCAAAAGGCAAGTCCAACTATACACGATGCCTCCACTGAACTGCTTGTATTTCAATTCTGTTTGGGTTATTATTCTAGTCAGAGTTTAGTAGCGTAGGGGTTAGTGTGAGGGATTCACTATTTTGACTGGAAAATTATAAAATGAATCCAATGTGTATACAAATATGTGCTACAAAAAATTGTTCCCATTGTCATCCAGAACAATGGCTTGACATTACCTAGTCCCCAAGTAAGACAAAATTAGAGGAGAAGAGTTAGAAAATCTGTGAATACATATTTGGAATAGAATATGCTAAGGAGTTTCCAAAAGTAAAGGACAGGGTAAACACTCCACAAACTGGAGCTCTTCTGGCCTAAAGACTTCTTGTGGAACTGCCTCTGAGGTTGGGCACTTGAAACATATGTTGTTGTCAAGTGCTTTAGCTTCGTTTCTAGACCAATAAAGGTGGGTCTGCATCTATGTGATCTGGAGGACATGGTTTCTTATTTTCCACTGAACATGAGCAGCAGTGCTGAATTTGCTATTTGTAGCTAAACTGTGGCCCCTGGGGTCTAAGTGTCTCCCCGTGTGGACTGTGAAGCCATTTTGTGATCCTAAAGTTTTCACGGTGTTTCTTGCGGCTTCACTGGGATTTTGGTATTTGCTTCACAAAATACAAAGAGGTCAACTGGGACACAGTGCTGGAGGGAGTTCTGTCACGTGTGGTGGGTCAGTTTCTGCAGGACAATGCACCAACCATGCTTCTATCCCACATAGCTTTCCCCATTGACCATAGCAACTTGATTCTGAAACTTTCCCTGAAACTTCTCAATATTACAAGATGCCTTTACATAGAAGGGACTGCTTGCTGCTCCATGTCAGTCACAAGACATTTGGAAGCTAATGGCAGATCCACATGGCCCCACCACAAATGTTTTATCACACACCTGCCCACTACTGCTCTAGGCCAAGTACTCAGCAGGCTCCAATTTATTGGCATCTCTGTTCTACACCATTTTCATGAAACTCAGTCAATCAAGGCACTGTCTGGTATACTCATGATCAGCAACAGGACATCCAAAGGTTCTCCAGTGCCACCTGGTCATGGGAATTTCAAAAATTTCTTGGTATTTATCTAGCCATTTTTGAAAGATGAAGTTGGAGGCACTGTACGTTTCAAATCAATCCAGAACCATTAAATTTTGAGGAAGCTCATGTCAATGAAAGCTATGGAGAATTCTCACAGGCAAGGCTTCCCAAAGATTGGCTAAATGGTCACGTGAATCCAGGCCCATTGAGGTCTACAATGTGAGGTCCATGTGTGTTTTGACTCTCAACTATGGCTGCCAAGTTTTTCAGAATAAAATCATGTGATATCTTGGCTGTGATTCCCAGTGCTTTGTGGAAATACAACCTGGGCATACATCTCAGTTTCCAAGGACGACTCTCATGCGTGAACTCATAACATCCCAACACAATTCATGGCAATACATCTCTGAGGTCAGTTCCAGAACTCAGTCTCTTAGGGGAATCACACCAGAGTTCATGTCAAGGTGGACCCAGTCATCTCTTCCAACCACCACACAAATGACCACAATTAAAACCAACACACTCCCACATGGCCCTCATGATCTTTCATATAAACACTCTTCATAACCTCTGGTTGAATGTTTCTATGAGGGGTGCAGACCAAGACAGTCTCCAAAATAATCTCCCTTGCCCCTAATGTGCCTAAAAACAGGGTGGCTTGGACACCCTTCCTGTGAACCTGGTGTGATCACATAGGCCTGCTGTTAATACTTCTCTGCTTCTCCAATTTGAGGACTACTGACTGTGGGGTTTAGATTCTTTGTCTGAATTGGAAACATGAGGAAACCCAAGCTCCTACGGGCTAGCCTCTGCAGGGCTTTGAAGAAATTATTTGACCCAAAGCATTCCTATTCTAACTTGATGTAGGTCTAGAACCTCACAAAGGAAGGGGAGAGACTTCATCCAGAATGACTGCTCTTTTGGCTATTTTGGTTTTGTATGCACACATGGGATCCTTCTTTAGATCCATCAGGTGCTGAGAATCTAAGCCTAAGCCTCACACAGGGCCAAAAGGCTGATTCAGACACATCCTTTCCAAAGGAATTAAGCAAAAAGCCTCAGGTGATGCCCATTCATTTCCATGTGAAAACAGTTTTTTTCAGGCTTCAAAAAGGGGTGGCCTGAGGCAAAGAACTTTCAGACATTCAGGGCAGCAGAACAATTGGTAATTAAAAGGCCCAAAGCAGGGTTTCTCCACTGAGACTCTCCTGATCACACTGATACCTGAGTTTTCTGAGATGCTCGCCATTCCCTTCAGCTATCCAGTACATGGCGATGTCACAGGGCTTGGAAGTGGTACATATATTGGACACAAAACCATGAGCCTATTCTGGAGAGTGGCCAGAATTCAGGAAGAAAGCAGAAACTTTGAAAGATAGCAAGTGTTGCCCATCGATAAGGCAAGCTGAAATCCATTCATAAATTGGGCAGGATGAATGCTGGGAAGCTTTCAACTAGACAGGACATATCAATTGATGCATTCTCTTTTCTAATGTCTACAACCATGGACACCGTGGGATACACAGACATAGAAACACTCGCCTTGTCAAACGACTTACTCGAAACAGTCTACACCAAACCAAACATACCGACTTTCCTACCTATTCTGAGAACATGAGACAAATCCACAAACTCACACCCACACCCACAAAGGCACCTCCTTCCCCGAAGTAGGTCTGTGACTATCCAGAGTTTCTCTAATTGTGGACCATATTTTATTCCCACAAAATGGCCTGTCCTGTCTCAGATCTGGTCTCTTTGGTCAACATTTTGAACTACTGAGGAGCCAGCGGTGATCCAATACCTGCTTTCTCAGTAAAGGTGACTTTTCAGAGCTATCTGGCATTTGGCCATCCTCACATCAGTAGGTACCAAGAAAGACTAAATCTGTCCTTGGTAAATCCAAGCAAGTGAGACCCCTGGGAGTGGGACTGGGACTGGATTTTGGTGACTGGCTTCCTGGATCCCAAGTTCAGAGAGTTCTGTCACCAAGGTTGTGAGGTGAGGTCACTTACTTCAGAAAGTGAATAAGGTCACTGCCTTGGCAACCACGTTGTCCTAACAGTTGCTTCAAAGAGTCCCATGAAATGGAGGCTGCCCCTACTTTCTGTGACACTTTCACAACTTAGAATGGTATATCAACCATAGGCACCCAGGAACAGCTCTCAACACAGGCGTGGTTGGGTCCTTCTTCTCTAAATTAAGAAGACAGAGGCTGATTCAGACACATTCCTTCATCCTGACCCAGTTTTTTACAATGAAAGATGACTTTTGCTCTCTCAGTTCCTACATAGCTGCCTACAACTTCTGCAGGGATCATTTTTGCATGGACCTTTGAGTTTCTCAGTAGTTGGAAGGAATCCTACATTTTTGTATTGTAAGACCATCTCTGTCCCTGCTCTTCTGTAAAGTTAGATTGAGGCAACAGTGTATGGTTAGGGTTAATAACAGGTTTGATTTGGGTTAGGAATCATTCAGCTGGATGAATAATGGTATTGATGACCGGCGATAATTACAAGAATATATAGGTAAAATATAAGTATGAAAACAGAAATCTATGTAAGATTTAAAACCCAGAAGTGTATTAGGACCTTGATTGTGATACTTAGCTTTGATTTATTTTCTGCACAGATGTCTCAGGTACATCGATATACAATTGCATTGGACCTTGTGCCTTGGATGATTGATTGTCAAAGATAACTTCCAGTCAAAAAGTGATAGTCGGTAAGATTAAGAAGATAGTCGGTAGTTTAGAAAGGAGAGTGAGTATAGAATTTGCACCAAAAGTTCTTTAGCTATGGCTTTTCGGGTATAGAGTAAATGTAAATGTCAGCACATGTGAAGAGTCAGCCACAATGATGAACTGGGAAAAATATGTAGGAAAATAGATATCAATAGATACATTAGGAAATCTGGCAAAGTATAGTCGTTAGTGAAAAGTTAGTAAAATAGGTAGTTGTCTCTTCATGTTTTTCTGTATACTTAACTTCCCTCCCTGCCCTCCCCAAGGAAAGTATATAAGCCCTGTTTAAGCTGTTCTCAGGACTCTCTGCTCTATTGAAGTGAGCTCTGAGCCCCAGCATGCTGGACCACCAATAAACCCTTTGCTTTTGCATGAGACAGTTTCTTAGAGGTCTCTTCGCCTGACACTCATCCGACCTTTACATATGGAGGTTCCACCGAGTTCTGGCAGCAGCGGACGAGAGACCCCAACTGGCTCCTCAAGGGATTTGTAAGGCGCCTCTTTCTGGTGTCAGGTTTCAGGTTAGAGCTTGGCAAAATGGCTGTCAATGAAGAGTGTGAGCTCTCTCTCACGGTGGCTGACAGATGTGTCACAGAGCCACAGGCCACCACCCTGAGGGACACCGCAGAGGACTCTGAAAATCAAGGAACAATAGTCTCCTCAACTCAGTGATATTTTGTTTCAGATTCGGTATTGCCAGCCCATCAGGTATTGCCGGCTACTCAGTCCTCGTCTCAGTGTTGGACGTCCATTTCCTGTCTTTATTGTCTTGTCTTGTCTGTGTCATGTGTCGTTGCTTTTACTGTTTGTGCATTTTTCATTATGGAAAAGAGCACTTCAATGCCTCTGTCCCTGACCCTTGATCACTGGACCAAATTCGGCTTAAGGGCTCAGAATCTTTCTTTTTCAGTAAACCGCTGGACCTGGCAGACTCTCTGTGCCTCAGAGTGGCCCACCTTTGGATTCGGATGGCCCTTAGAAGGATTTTTCTACTTCTCACTAATTTAAAAAGTCAGAGATATTGTCTTTCAGGAAGGGCCACATAGCCATCCAGATCAAAAGCCATATATCTTAACCCGGCATTACCTCTGCAAATCTCCTCCATGGGTGAAGCCTTTCTTTGCCCCTGCCCCCGCTCCTAATCCTTCCCCCACGATCTCTCAAACCCTCTGCTCCTCCTCCTCCTCCACCCTCTTTTCTGCCTAAGTCACAAGATTTAACTCTACTGGACTCTCATCCCTCTCCTTATCCCTTGCCCTGGTCTCCCAACCCCCAACACCCTCTAAGTGATTCCCCTGCTGCTGACTCAGCCTCTCCGCCATTGGAGGAAGCTAAGCCAGCCCAGCACCCTCCAGAAAACTCCCCCGCGGCACACACAGCCCCTCCTCCCCTGGAGGAACCTGGCCCAGCTAAAGGAACTCACCATCAATGAAAGATTGAAAACCCTGGAACTCCCGTGATGCTCCCCCTCCGTCCCTATGTGCCAATGATTGATGATGGCCATGGGGAAAAATTGCAAGCCTACCAGTATTGGCCTTTCTCCTCTTCAGACCTATATAACTGGAAAAATAACAATCCCCCCTTTTAAGAGGACCCCACTCGTGACTCAGGTGTGGTTGATTCATAGATGTTTTCACACCAGCCTACTTGGAATGACTGCCAACAACACCTAGGGACTCTCTTCATGACAGAGGAACAAAAGAGAATCCTCCTGGAAGCTAGAAAATAATATCCTCGGACCAGATGGGTGACTGACACCACTTCCCAACATATTCAACCCGGCTTTCCCTAGAATCGACAAAACTGGGACCCCAACACCTTTGAAGGTAGGGAGCATCTATCCACTTATCTCCGGGCTCTAATAGCGGGTATCTTAGTGGCTGCTAGGCGACCAACTAATTTGGCCAAGGTAATAGAGTTTATTCAAGGGCCTGATGTATCTCCTTCTATGTTTCTAGAGAAAATTATGGAGGCATATAGGAGATATACTCCTTTTGATACTCAGGCAGGGGCTCAAAAGGCATCTGTCATGATGGCCTTTATTGGGCAAGCTGCCATGGATATTTAAAGAAAGTTACAACACTTAGATGGTTTACAAGATATGACTTTGAGAGATTTAGTCAGAGAAGCCAAAAACGTATACTATACGAGAGAAACTGAGGAAGATAAGGAAGCAAAGGGTGGATAAAAGAAACAAAAGACAGACTAAGGAATTGACTCAGGTCCTGGTCACAACAACAAATAGGCCAGAAATAAGAAACATGGAGACAGGAAGGGATACCTGGGCCCAAACTAGAGGCCACCCCTGGCCTCAGATCAATGTGCCTACTGTAAAGAAAAAGGACACTGGGCCAAAGAGAGCCCTAGAAAGAGACAGCCACGCCAGCCAGCCATCCTGACTCTGGAGGATGACTAAGAAAGTTGGGGATCAGATCCCCTCCCCGAGCTCAGGTTAACTTTTGAAGTGGAGGGCACCCCAGTAAACACTGAAGTGGATACAGGGGCAATATACTCAGCCATTAAGGCTCCATTTTGCCCTCTATCAAATAAAAGGTCTCTAATTCAAGGGGCTAATTGCAGTAAATATCGGGCTTGGACAACTAAGAGGACCTGGGACCAGGGGAAAGGAAAAATCCATCACTCCTTCCAAGTAATCCCAGAATGCCCGGCCCCATTGATAGGCAGAGTTCTGCTCACCAAGCTTCGGGCCAAAATAACTTTTAACCCTGAAGGCCCCCAAGTGGAATTTCTAAATTCTTCAGTAAAAACTCCTATATTCACAGCTCTAACTATGTCAGTAGATAATGTACATCAAATCACTCACCTTAGTTTAAAGAAACTACATTCATTTATGAAGGATCAAGAACAGAGTTTTCCACTAACCGACTCACAGTTAAAGGAAATAACTGAATGGTTAACAAAAGCCTGTCAGGTCCATCAAATGGTTAATTCTTATCCTTCCAAGCTTCCTACAGGAAAGCACCTATGAGGAACCAGACAAGGACAATTCTGGGAAGTGTACTTTACTGAAATAAAGCCAGCAAGTTATGGACTTAAATATCTCCTAGTCTTTGTAGATACATTTTCAGGATGGATTGAAGCCTTTCCCACCAAAAAAAAAAAAAAAAAGAAAAGGAAAAAAAGAAAAAAAAAAGAAACAGTGCAAATTGTGGTGAAGAAGATCCTGGGAGATATTTTTCCAAGATACGGCCTGCCTAAAGTAATAGGGTGTGATAATGGACCGGCATTCATAACCCAGATTAGTCAGGGGTTAGCCAGGACCTTGGGGATTTATTGAAAGTTACATTGTGCTTATAGACCCCCGAGTTCAGGACAGGCAGAATGAATGAATAGAAACATTAAAGAGACCATAACGAAATTAAGCTTAGAGACTGGCATAAAATATTGGACTATGCTCCTGCCTTATGAACTGTTTCATGCAAGAAATACTCCCTCTGTTTCTTTGTGTAACCTCACCCCCTATGAAATTTTCTATGGTGCCCCTCCTCCAGTAAGGGACCTAACCCCAACTCTAAGACCTAACGATTTCTTTCACACCCATTTGCTTTACAGACTTAAAGCTCTTGAAAGAACTCAGGATACCTGTGAAAACAGATGGCCACTGCCTAACAACCTGGGGACGAGAGGACTCCAAATCAACATCAATTAAGATACTTCTTCTATGTAAGACGACATCAGGTGTCATCCCTGGAACCCCGCTTGAAAGGACCATACCAGGTGCTACTTATAACACCTACAGCGGTAAAGGTAGACAGAATCATTTCCTGGATCCATACCTCTCATCTCAAGCCTGCGGCCTGTTGAGACTCTGGCTGGAAACTGGAAAAGACTGGTAACCCTTTCAAATTGTGTATTCGCCATGTGGATAAAGCTATAGACTCTCCCCTTGACCACCAGTAGTCCTAACCCTCATCAGCCCATTCAGCAGCGATGGCTGATCACAAATCCTACTGGAAAAGAATTATGGTCTATCTCGTATACAGCCCAATTAGGTAACTAGTGACCATCTCTCTACCCAGACATTTATTAGCTGGCTATACGTCTTTCCTATTGGGATATCCCTGATGAAGAGGATGCCACTAAAATTCCATTAAATCCCTTCCAAACCATAGACAATGGAAACAAACCTAATGGATGTAGGGACAAGTGAGCCAGATGCAGGTTGGCTAGCCTAGATTACTATGATTGCCTGGTGGACTATCAAAGCCACATGAAATCACGGCTGTGTGGGGGGAAAGCCGACTTCTTCTCTAAGTCATGGGGATGTGAGCATACAGGGACTGCCTGATGGATCTCAAGCTTCTCATCAAATTCTGTAGAGAAAAGGGAAAGAAAAGAGAAATTGGATGGAAATGGAAGGAGACCCTCATTGTTATACAAAATTACATATAAGAGGTTGTGAGGGGAATGGGAAAAAAAATAAGGAGAGAAATGAATTACAGTAGATGGGGTAGAGAGAGAAGATGGAAGGGGAGGGGAGGGGGGATAGTAGAGAATAGGAAAGGTAGCAGAATACAACAGTTACTATTATGGAATTATGTAAAAATGTGGATGTGTAACCAATGTGATTCTGCAATCTTTGTAATGTTTTGAATAACCAATAAAAAAAATTCTGTACACAGCATTGGCCATATTACCAATTAGATAACCAAAATCGATGGCCCACAGTGGGGTCTCTAGGTCCTCAAATTCTGCGTGACATTTTTAACTTCTGCACATGCTCAAAAGGGTGAAAGGAGATTCCCCTATGTGGAGGCCTTTTCCCTCCTTCGCTCACATCCTGACCTATGTTTCTCCAATAGATCCTCACCCTTAGCCTTCTGCTCCAGTCTCTCTGCTGTCACTATCACCTCAGCAACATGATTTCTCCCCTCCAATTACTAGACCAAAAATCCAAACCTCTGCCAGTTCTCAGACCATTGCCCAATTGCTGAGGTAGCAGGTAATGAAGTACCCCTCCACCAACTCCCTCCTCTCTTCTCCTATCAGTGTCCGCACCGGATCCCACCAGGTCCTCTTACCAGCTAACCCAAATCTAAAACCAGCTGAGGAGACCCCTCAGACCCCTATCCAAGATGTAATGAAAATGGACTTAAAAGTTTCTTTGTCATCACTGAAAAAAGGTTACTCAGAATTTAAAGTCCCTTACAGGCTTTTAGTGATACTAACTCCAGTCTTCTCCTCTGCTCTACCTGTTCTACTGCTCAAGTTTTTGTTGCTAGGAAAATCCCAAACCCCCTTCCCATTATTCCTTTACATCTTTCCTTCCTCATTCTCAGATCTTCAGAACTGCTCTCAGCCCCACCTACCCCATCTGCCCCCTCTGTACCAGGCCCACCGAAAAGTCTTATCTGACCTTCTTCAGAAGTCTTCATCATGGCTGACTTTAGGACTTTCAGCAAAAGAGTCCCTATAAAAGACTTCAGAGTAGATAAAATTCCTCTTTACGTGTTGCCCTGTTCTACTTGGCCACTGGCTAAAAAATCTGCACTCCTAAGGTAGACACCCCCTTACTAGTTTTTCACAAAATATGTGTACAAGGCCTCTGGCCATGAGCTAGGGATTCACAGAGATGGCTACATTTCTAAGATACAGAAGTTACAAACTGGGCTCCATGGTAACAGCTGGCAGGGTGAAAATTAAAGGGAAGAAAGAGCTCTCCCTAACCCAGGTGTCCTTGAAAAGTTAACTTGCCAAGAACAGAGGAAAAAAACAGAAAAATAAACTGCTTTTTGTGAACTTCTGCAGACTGTGAACTTCTGCGCCCCTTCCTTTACATGTTGGGTACAAAATTCTGAAACTAACTAAACTTGGGTTTCAGGGGATTTATTGATTACAACAGAAGTAATGCCCTCTGAATCTGGTTGCAAACGAATAGGACTGTTTCCCTGTCTTCGGTACTATCTTAGGCGCCTTGCCTTGTCTGTCCCTACAGCAGTATAATTCTATATACTTAAACATTTTTTATGTTTTCATGAAGTTGTCAACAGATATGATTAATTGTGTAATGGTGCAGATGTTTCCCAGAGTGCTTTATCCTGATGCATGTTCATTTGAAATTCAAATAGGGGGAAATAAAACCTGGTTCCACTGGGCACATATATCCCTCACTTTAGCCATCCTATTAGAAATAGGAGTTGCAGCAGAGGTGGGCACAAGAACCACTGCCTTGGTCCATGGGACACAATAAATGACACAATTAGAAGCAGCAATAGACCAAAACTTAAAGATATTAGAAACCTCCATCACAGCTTTGCAGAAATCTTTAACCTCTCTCTCTGAAGTTGTTTTACAGAACAGTCAAGGGTTGAACCTCCTCTTCATGAGAGAAGGGGGCCTTTGTTCTGCATTGATGGAAGAATGTTGTGTTTATGCTGACCATTATGGAGTTGTAAAAAAATCTATGAGTAAATTAAAAGGACAACTTGAAGAGTGTCAATGAGAGAGAGAGGCCAAAAAAGGGTGGTTTGAGTCTTGGTTCACACAGTCCCCCTGTTTAACTACGTATTTATCAACCCTGGCTGGTCCAATAATAATCCTCATATTATTGCTAACTATAAACTCTGTTTGTTCAACCATGTAATTTCTTTTCTCCAATCTCAAATTGGACAAGTTAAACTTATGTTAATACCCCACTAGCAGACATAAAATGTGACACCCCCCAATGATCACTTTTATGACTAAAAGTAGCCAGAAGAAAAAGTGGGGAATGAAAGGTTAATAAAATAGGCACTTGTCACTTTCTGTTTTTCTGTACGCTTAACAAAACACTGTTGAAATCTTGAGAAATGTTTGCTAATCTTGTTCCAAGAATGTGCTGTCCCCAACTGCCAAACTACAGAATGCACTCCCTCACCCGGTTACGCACAAACTGCCCACTCGCCTTGATCCATTAATAAAAATCCCTCCCTGCCCTCTCCAAGGAAAGTATATAAGCTCTGCTTAAGCTGTTCTCAGGGCTCTCTGCTCTATTCAAGTGAGCTATGAGCACCAGCACGCTGGACCCCCAATAAACCCTTTGCTGTTGCATGAGGTAGATTCTGGGTGGTCTCTTCCTCCGACGCTCACCTGACATTTACTTGGATGACTGAATGTAGAAAAGAACATCCATTCAAAACGGGATAGTCAGTAAGATTAGGAATATAGTTGGTAGGTTTAGGAAGAAGAGTGAATATAGGATTTGGAAAAAAAAGTCCTTTAGAATTAGGGTTTCATATAGAGAGTGAATGTAAATGTCAGCACATGTGAAGAGTCAGTCACAATGATGAACTGGAGAAAACATGTAGGAAAGCAGATATCAATAGAGACATTATGAAATCAGGCAAAGCATAAAGTTAGTGATAGGATTACACATTCAACATGTTTGACTTTAATTATATAATCTAAGGAAAAAATAAATATGTAGGCGTCAATAGGATTGACATTTGAGAGCATTAGGCAAGTGGACATGGATGATTTTAGTAATGCAGGTTCACTTTCCATTTAGGTTTTGGTACAATCATAAGTGTGACCTTTGCATTTCGTTTTCAGAATATTACTGTGATACAATGTATATGTAGATCAGGTGACATGAGTATTTCTTGTACCATTTCTGGGAGCAATATTTCGAAGACGTATAAATTAGTATTGGGGGTACAAAGAGTTGTACCCTGTGTCTATGAATATAGAGGTTTCCTGGCCTAAAGACATTTTGAGAAACTGCCTCTGAGGCTGGGCACTTGAAATATATGTTGTTGTCAGGAGCTTTAGCTTCCTTTGTTTTGAGACCATCAAAGCTAGATATGCATCTATGTGACCTGAAGGACATGTGTTCTTATTTTCCAATGAAAATGGTGCAGCAGTGATGAATTCTCTTTTTGTAGGTAAACAATGGCCATTGGGGCTAAGCGTCTCCCCGTGTGGACTGTGAAGCCCTTTGGTCATACTCCACTTTTAATGGTCTTTCTTGCTGCTACAATGGGAGTTTGGTATTTGCTTCACAAAATACAAGGAGTCCAAATTGGTCGCAGTGCTGCACGGCATTCTGTCACATGTGGTTGGTCAGTGTCTGCTGGAGAACGCACCAACTAGGCTTCAACCCCACATAGCTTGCACTCTTTTCCATAGCAACCTGATTCTGAACATTGCCCAGAAACGTCTCCATATACCAAGATGCCTTTTCATATAATTGTCTGCTGGCTGCACCATATCAGTCACAGGACATTTGGAAGCCAATGGCAGATCTACATGGCCACAGCACAGATGTATTATCACACACTTGCTAACCACTACTCTAGGCTCACTACTCAGAAGGCTCCAACTTACTGGCATCTCTGTTCTACAGCATTTTCATGAAACCCAGTCAATCAAGGCACTGTCTGGTATACTCCTGATCAGCAATAGGACATGGAAATGTTTTCCAGTGCCATCTGGTCAAGGGAATGTCCAAAATTTCATGGTATTTTTCTCGCCATTTTTCAAGGATGAATTTGGAGCCACTGTGTGTTTCCCATTCATCCAGGAACCATAAAATTTTGAGGAAGCTCATTTGAATGAAACCTCTGGAGAACTCTCACAGGCAAGGCTTCCCAAAGAGGGGGCAAAAGGTCACATGAAGCCAGGCCCATTGAGGTCTACAATGTGAGATCCATGTGTGTTTTGTCTCTTAATTATGGCTGTCAACTCTTTAAAAATAAAATCATGTAATATCCTGTATGAGATTTCCATGGCGATGTGGAAAGCCATCCTGGGCCTAGAACTCAGTTTCCAAGGGCGATTCTCATGCGTGGCCTCCTAAAATCCCAACACGACTTCATGGCAATACTTCTCTTAGTTCAGTTCCAGAACTCAGTCTTATGGGGAATCACACCAGTGTTCAAGCCCAGGTGGACCCAGTCATCTCTTCCAACCACAAACAAATGACCACAATTAAAACCAAAACACTCTCAAATGGCCTTCAGCTTCTTCCATATAGACACTCAACATAAATTATATAACTGGTACCAACTTTAAATAATGGATTGAATTGTTATCTGAAAATATACAGGAAATCTTATATTGATATACAATCATTCATTCCAAAAAGTTATACATCTAATGGTAATATTAGGGTTATGGTTTATCATGAAGAGTGTGGGAGTTTTGCTTCAAATTTTTATGGAAATAGAAAACAATGTGTTTGGAAAGAAGTCTCATGAGAAGAACAGTGAAGAAACCTGGAGGAATACATGTGTTCTGAAGCAGGAAATGATTGAAAGTGAAACAAATGCCTATTAATTTGTGAACCTGTGGATGAAATATATATCCTATGGTGCGCATAAACTGAAGAAATAGTAATGTACCAGTGTTAAATAAAATGAACTTCAAAATACACATCATGTCCCATAGGAATCTATTTGCATTGATGTTAAACTGGGTCAGTTACTGTAGAAATATTAGGATTGTATGCACCATTTACTGAAGTTACTTTTCAGTACTAGGAAACAAATATGTATTTCAGATGGATGTATATTTCTGAGAATAATCTTGTGAAAAGTTGATTATGAATCCACATACATGAACATGAATGAATTTAGGTAGTGTATATAGGACACATATATTTTATATTTTGAAAAATTTGGAGAGTATATATATATATATATATATATATATATATATATATATATATACACACACACACAAAACACAAACACAGACAATGAAAAGTAGCAATGTATATGCCAATCGAAATTCTTCATGAAATATATATCATCCACTGATGCAAAAATATTAATTTTACTTAGCATGGATTTATGTATAATGTTTTTTTTTTACTAGGAGGCTCCCCCATAGGTTGAATTTTCAGTTCCAACAGCGTTTAGGAGAAGTGATCTCTTCTCACAATTTGAATCTGCTAATTCAGCCACCTCACAAGAATATACGTGTGATACCACGTAGGATTCTATATGTGCATATAAAATACATGTGGCAAGTAGGCTACAGAGAAAGGGAGACAGGTATTCACATATTTTTTAACTTTAAAAACACATGGAGAACTATTTCATTTAAAAATTAGCTAGATTTATAACACCTACCCTAGATCATGCAAAAGGCAACTCCAACTATACACCATGCCTCCTCTGAACTGCTTGTATTTCTATTCTATTTGGGTTATTTTTCTCCATCATATTAGGATTAGTAGTCATAGTCTAGTAGGGTATGGGTTAGTGCCAGGTGTCCCGGCCGGCAGGACACATCAACGTGGGCATCGAACATAGTTGGGAAGGAATGAAGGGACAAGAGACAGGACAGATGACACCCAGACAGGAGTTCTGATCAAGCTGCAAACTTTTATTGTTCTCACAGGGTGTTTATATGCTGCTGATGGGAAAGCTCTCTTATCGGCAGTTGCTGGATGTCTTCACAGGGTTAGATAACCTCAGGATATTTCAGGAAGACAGATGGCGACAGGATGTCTCAGGGAGATAGATGGTTGTGGGATATCTCCCAAGCAGGATGTCTCCCAGGGGGCTGTTTCTTGTAAGTGTCAGGCTATTCTTTGAAGGAGAACTTCCTTTTAGCCCCTGACATCTCCCCCTTTCTTATATAAAATATTTGACCTACCTTACCGGCCATGTTTTTAGGGGGGGGGGGTTAGAGGCTCTGTTTCTCTAGGAGGCCTTAGAATATCTCCTGATCCGAGCGAGCATCTTTACTAGCAGATTTCGTGGTGGCCTTGGCATGTTTTTGGAGGAGATGGCCTTGAAGGGGAAGCATGCCAACCGCCATGCACCAGAGCATGTCACTCACAGGTCTTGTGTTTGGGGATCCGTGGATCCATCCTTTTGCAATCCTTCCTGCACCCTCCGATATTATGGCCTAACGTCCTCACTCCATGGGTGCGTTTTTCCCCAAGCCGAAGGGCCCATGTAGACGAACCCTTATGGCAAGGGCAGAAGATGGTTTGTCAGAGCTGTTACTTATAGTTTTATGTAAGAAAGAGAGATTTGTGGGGATGTAAACTTAAGAAATAAGCCTGTGAGAAGGGTAGAACATCCTTTTAAAAGTTGACAGCGTGGTCTTCCATCTCCAGATGATGATAGTGGATTTGTAGGGGCTTAGAGGCCATAATATTAATGTGTTCTTTAATAAATTGTACCACACTGTTTATAATGCAGGGTCCTATGGTCACCATTAAACGTAAACCCAACAAAGTGCCTAATAGGGGAAGAAGGTAGGGTAGAAATCCATTAAGCTTTGTCCAGAGGGGATTTTCAAATAGTTCCCTTCATCTCTTTTCTAGATCTTCTTGAAGCTGCTTAAATTTAGTGCATACTATGACTGATTTATTGGCATAAAAGCAGCATCGTTCCCCTAAGGCCAATCAAATATCTCCCTGGTTAGCAGTCAGCAAATCTAAGCCTCGTCTGTTCTGAAGGAACACTTTTGCCAGGAAGTCTATTTGGTCCTACAAATCTTTAATGGTTTCTGATAGAGTTTGTACATCATTTTAAGTTGTTGAGACAGGCGATGGTAAGGGTGTATTGCCGTGCCTAAGCCAGTGTACCTGTGCCCACAGCAGCTGTTATTCCAAGGCTGGCAATAAGTGATAAGGCCTGTATCGCCCGCCTCTGTCTTTTGACTAAGGTGTCTAGGCTAGAGGTTCATCTCCTGGGACAATAGTTATATCAGGGAGTAATAAGGCAAGAACACAGCCACTGTTCCAATTCGCTGGAAGCCTGGGGAAGGCCACATTTCCTCCACACATAACAACTGTGCCATTGGGGGGACAAAGAGATGGGATGGGTGAGGAATAATTTTGTACTGTTGAGCAATTTCCAAAGGAAGCAATTCCAAAATCCATATCATAGGTATTATTCTGCATCACGCCTAAAAGACATAATGTAAAAGTGCCTATAGGCTGTACTTTAAAGGGAAATCCGGGTTGGCATGTATTATCATTGTCCATAGTAGAATTAATAGGAACTGCCATAGGCATGCTTGCCCCTGTTGTCATGCAGAGCCAGCAATTACCAGCAAGGGTGGGGTTGGAATTATTAAGGAAGGAGAAGGTAGTTTGCAAAATATCTAATGTATTGGTATCTAAACCTGGGAACTGGGATTTCGGCTACATTAAGGGATGATATGTGAGCTCAGGGATTTGGGGTTTCAAAAGTTTGATTATCTGAGGATGCTTGACTGCATCAGTGGGTCCTCTACCATCAGAGACCCCTGTAGGGTCCTTAATGGGCCAGTAGGAAGTTTTTCCGACAGTGCCTTGGCACCCAGATGACTGTAGCTTGGTGTATTTGCCTCCTCCTCCCTGGTCAAAGAGAACAGGGGTATAATGAATAGTGGTCCATCCTGCTTCATGAGTTTTAGTTAGGGAGGCTTCAAAAAATCATTCTCCCTGCTTGTTAACACAAATTGAGGCCGACACAAAACAAGAGACATGCATCGCCTGGGTATGCGTACAGGTTGCAGAACAATTTTGGAGAGCTTTACTTGTACTAGGAGGAATAATCTTTGGCTTGTTAACACATACCCATTTAGGCTGATGAACTCCTCTGAATTTATGGTCAACCTCGGCACGGAGGTAAGCCACCTTAGTCATGCAGTCAGCAGTCTGGTTCCAACTAGTGGGAGCCTGAGTCCAAGATCCTCCCTTGCCTTCACGGGGGGAGGGGGGGGAAGGTACTCCATGATGTTGGAAGGTGGAGGGCCCAGGCCTCCGTGCACAAACCTGTTCAGCAGAAGTGCCTTAAGCAGGATCCTCACACAGATTGTTGGATGGATCCGAAAAAGGGGAAAATTTGTACTCAGGGAGAGGGCCTCTGTCCCCGGTTTGAGGTAAGTCATTAACCTGTTTAACCAGGCATTCTGGTAACCATCTTGGGGCTGCTAGCTCTTGGTCCAAAACACAAGCTGAGACACATTCCCAGATGAGGACAGGATGTGGGCATTTCCATTTATTTGTAAGGGGATTTCGCCACATAACAGGTGGCTGATCAGAATTGGAAAAGGGATGCCAGTGTGTGTCTGCAGCCGAAAGGCCTTCACTGTCTAGGGTAAGAAAAGAAAGGGCAAATAATGCATGGTTAAGGCAATGCCTGTGAGTGGTAAATACAAGGGCGGAAGCCTTAAGGCGAAATAGCCAAGTCTTTAAGGTAAGGTGGAACATTCCACAATGCCTTGGCCCTGAGGTTTGTATTGAATTCCAGTAGGATGACAAAATTGCAAGGTAGCACAAAACTGTTTAAACTTGGCACTGGTATATGGAGGACAATTATCTGTTTTAATATGTATTGGTTTACCCATTATGGAAAAGGCTGAAACAAGATGAGAAAGGACATCTTTGGTAGCCTCTCCAGAATGTGGTGATTCAAAAATAAAGCTGCTGAAGGTATCGATAGAAACGTGTATATATTTGGTTTTTCCAAATTCAGGAAAATGAGTAACATCCATTTGCCAAACCTGATTTGGCAGTAATCCTCGGGGGTTAACTACCAAGTGTTGAATGGGGAGGGAGAGAGCGCAAGCAGGGCATTCTTTTACTATTTCTCGTTTCTGTTGCCTGGTAATTTTACAAAGTAATTGAAGGCTCTGGGAATTTAGTTGGTGAAGATTGTTTAGCTCCGTGGCCTATTGAATGGAGCCACCAAAAATTGGAAAGATGGTAGGAGTTGCTGCATCAGCTTGAGCATTACCTGTGTTAGAGGGCCGGAAAGATCAGAGTGTGCCCTGATGTGTCCTAAGAAAAATGGGTGTTGTCTGGCCTGAATTAGCTGCTGAAGCTGGTGAAACAGAAAGGCCGCATTGGAAGAAGCTTTAATGGCGGGTGAAATCTCCAGCAGGGGCACAGAATGAGCAATGTAGGCACTGTCTGTATGAATATTAACAGGATTATCACAAAATGTTATAAAAACTTGTGTTATGGCAAACAATTTCACAAACTGTGCTGAATGATAGACAGTATCAAAGGCTGTAGGCTGGTTATTGACAACAAAGACCACACAGCCATTACTGGAACCGTCTGTAAAGACAGTAAGGGCTTGGAACTGGGAGCCTTTTGAGTAATTTTGGGAAAAATAAATGGATGTATCTGGACAAAATGTAAAAGGGTGTCATTGGGGACGTGGTTATCAATTGTTCCCAAATGGCCTGATTGGGCAATACCCCATTCATCCCCTCTCTGTAGTAAAAATTGGGTTTGGTCATTAGTATATGGAATTAAAATATTATCAGGGTCTTTGCCAAAATGTTGTCGAGAAAGCAAACGACTTTAATAATAATAGAAGCTACCTGAGCAAGATAAACGGTAATAAACTTGGAGGATGTGGTGGATAAATGGACCCAAAGCAAGGGGAAGCCTTTATTTTTAAAATATGGATATCACTGCCAAAATTTTCCTGAGGGTATATGAGGAGTGTGTAAAAGAACCAGAACCAGAGGAAGGTTATAAGAAATTTGTGTAACAAACTGTTTGGCAATGGCCTCTGTGACTTGGTTTAATGCCTGTCATGCCTCGGGAGTAAGCTTTTGAGGGGAGGAAGGGTAGGAATCACCTCTCAAAATATCATTAAGGGGCAAAAGTACACAAGTGGATAATTTTAAATATGTTCTTAGCCATTGAATATCTCCCAGTAATTTTTGAGAATCATTAAGGGTGTGAAGATGGTTCACACGCAGTTGTATTTTATGAATTTGGATCTGATTATCTTGAAGTTTAAGGCCCAAATAGGTATAAGGGTCCTGTGTTTAAACCTTATCAGGAGCTATCCGTAGTCTCAAGGTAGTGAGGGTTTTCTAAAGGTCCAAGTAACAATTATTAAGGTCATGGTAATTAGGTGCAGCAATTAAAAATTCATCCATATTATGTAAAACATAAAATTGTGGTCATCACTCTCTCACAGGGTCTACTGCTTGAACAACTTATATTTAGCAAAGACTAGGGCTGTTGGCCATACCTTGGGGAAGAACCTTCCATTGAAATCTCTGCATAGGGCCGTGGAAATTAATGCAAGGGAGACTAAAGGCAAAATAGGGTCTATCCTCAGGATGTAAAGGAATGGTAAAAAAGCAAACTTTTAAGTCAATAACCATTTTACAATAGTTTTGGGAATAGCCATTGGTGTGGGAATTCGAGGCAGTAGTGCTCCCATCAGGCACATAACTTTATTACTGGCACACAAATATTGTAAAAGATGCCGCTTGTATGATTTTTTCTTGATAACAAAAATAGGAGTAATCCATGGTGAGGTTGAGAGCTCTACATGGCCGGCTGCCAGCTGTTCCTGCACTAACATGGAGGCAGCCTCCAATTTTTTGGGGGGGTAAGGGGCCACTGATCCACCCACACAAGAGTCTGAGTCTCCCAAATAATTTTATCTGCATGGGGTACAGGAGGGTCAGGAACCGACACTAAAAATCAGAATACCCAAGTCCATATGTATTTGTTTTTTTATGGGTTTTATAGTCCCCACCAGTCCTTGTCTCAGTCTCACAAGGCCTGTACCAGGGACAAAATTTATACGAAGCATTTGATGAGTCACCATGGAATTGGGACTGGCAAGAATGACTTCCATTTGACTCAAAATATCTCGGCCCCATAGGTTAACAGGGAGGTCAGGAACAATGAAAGGAGTGACAGTCACCTTATTACCCCCTTTATCAGTAAAGCTAAGAGCCCTAGAACTGACATGGGGATTTTTTGACTCTTAACCCTTTTAGGTCATTCAAGGATGGGGTGATGGGCCAACCTGATGGCCAGTATTTGTGAGAAATAATTGTGGCATCAGCTCCAGTATCTAGAATTCCTTGGAATTCCTTTTTTTCAATAAGTAAGGTAAGGGTGGGTCTATTGTGAGAAATGGGCTGAACCCAATATACATCAGAGGAGCCGAGGGAGGCTGTCCCCCATTGTATGTTTGGGCGGTGGAAGTGCCTCCTGAATCCAAGGGAAGGAATATTAATTGTGCAAGTCTTGTTCCTGCTGGGATGGCCGCAACTCCATTAATAGCTGTTGCTAGTATTTTTATTTCTCCAGTGAAATCATTATCATTAATGCCAGGGAAGACCTCAACACCATTTAAGGTAGCAGAGGCTCTTCCAAGAATAAGGGCACTCATATGAGATGAAGGGGGACCCATAATTCTAGTGGGTATTATCTGGTGCCCTTGCATTGAGTCTAATATTGTATCGGTGGTGGCACAGAGGTCCAATCCTGCGCTGCCTGGGGTGGCTAGTTGGAGGGAGGCAATTGTGGGGAAGAATTTTGTGGTAGGTTTGGAGTTTGGAAGGGAATAAACCTTATTGCCCCTGGTTTTGTCCTGGGGGAGGTCGTGGCCATTGGCTGGCCCCGCAGGGGGTTTCCTGAGAAGCAGGAAGAAATAGGCTGTCTGAGGCCATTTGTCTTAGATCTACACTTACTGGCCCAGTGATGACATTTACCACATCTAGAACAAAGGGTAGCTGGGGGCGGTTTAGCCCCAGTTTGAGGAGACGATATTCCTAGGCTTTGTTTGTCTTTCAGACACTTGCGTGCAAAATGGCCAGGTTGTTTACAAGTAAAGCAAGTACGTGAGCCAGGATTGTGAAAGGCCTTGGTAAAGGGGGCATGTAGGGCGAGACCCATGGCATGGGCTGCACCCACCCCTGCACAGAGTCTAATAAAGTCCGAAAGTTTCCCTTTTTCCTTATGTGGTCGAAGAACATCCTGACATGCCGGGTTGGCGTTTTCAAAGGCAAGATGTTTTACAAAAGTTCTTTTGCTTTCGCTTGGTCCAAGCAAGCATTCTGCAGCTAGGTTAAGCCGGGGAACAAGGTTTCTATAAGGGTCGTTGGGTCCTTGTCAAATTTTTGCCAAAGAAGTGGTAGCCGAGCCAGTTTGAGGGAGGCATCTCCAAGCATGTAAGCAAGCCATCTGAATCTGCGCCAAAATTCCAGCAGGGAAACGTGCCTATTTAGTTTTAGTGTCAAATGGTGCATAGCCCACTAGCTTAACATAGTTCAGGATTTAGAGGAGGCCTTAGTTAATTTTTTTTGAGCAGTTTCCTGACAGTGCTCCTCGAAATCTGCATTCCATAACAGGAAATCTCCGGCACTGAGGGTAGCTCGGTCTAAAAATTTCCAATCATTGGGAGTAAGCCATTGTGCGCTGTGGCTTTCTAATAAAGTCAACTTGTAGGGCACAGTGGGGCCATTGTGAGCACAAGTCTTTTTATGTTTTTCAAGAAAACGCAGGCTTAATTTTTTTGTAGACACTCTGGGTTCCTTCCTGCCTAGGGGTGAACTCCTCATCCTCTGAGTCCTGATCTCCGTGATCCATTTCCCCCACTTCCTCCTCTTGATCCTCGTCTAAGTCTTTGACCTCAGCCTGGGCAGGCTTATCTATCTGACTGCGGGTGACTGGGAAGGCGAGAACAGGCTGATGGAGTGGCTTAGCCTTTGTATTAGACCGCCGTGGGCCAGCTTGCATTGACTCCGTGCCTAAGGCTAATGAACAGAGCTCAGAGTCTAGGGATCTTAATTCTTTTAAAAGTTTGATCTGTTCCCGTCTATGTTGGAGAGACTCTCACAAGGGAGCCAGGCTAGGCAAGGGAAGTGGGGAAAAATATCTGGGTTGCATTTTGCTCCTGAAAGGCTGGAGCACAAAAGGCAGGAGGGATATAGGAGGTAGGTAGATGTGTAAGTCCTATAGGCTGTGGCAGGGTCCTGAGAGGTGGCGCATCTTCTGAATGGTAGCTTGCTGCTTCCTTCTCCAAGGTAGCCTCCGTCCCAGGGGTCAATGTGTCTCTGGGATTTAAAACTCGATAAAGGTGTTTGGTAACCATTGGAGCCTTATTCATTAGGGTGGTATTTTGAGGGGGACTAGGAAGGTTCCCAGGGTCCTGGGGAGACTGAGAAGGGTCAATGTCTATACTAACTGATGGGCATGCCGTGGAAAGATGAGAGGTGTTTTGCATAGTCTCTTCTCCAATCCTGACAAGTTGTAAGGTACCATTGTCAAAGGGTGAACTTTTAAGAATTTCATTAATTAAGTTCCAGTAGGAAAAGGTGGGAACTGGCACTTTTTCTGGGCCAAAGGTTTCATAATAATCTTTTAAACAGTCTCTTACTCTAAGCCATCTTTTGCCATCAATGGTCACTTCAATGTGAAACCATGGACACAATTCTCCTATGTATTAGAAGAAAAATTTTAAGTCCTTTTTCTTAACACGCACCCCTCATGTCTTGAAGGACTCCTTGAGGCCTGAAAAAAACAAATCATGTGACGAAACTGCTTGTCCCATGGTGGGTCACTCACCGTGAGTCATCCCCACTCTTCTCCTGGATCTGTCTCTTTGTGGTGTCTGCTGAGGCAATCGCGAGCTCCACTTGATGAAGTCTTCCAGGAGGACGGGGTTCCCAATCAGTCAAAGGCTCGAGCCCCAGTCAGTGGGTGCCAGTAGTCACGGCTGGAAAGACACATCAACAGGGGCAGCAAACCTAGATGCGGAGGAATGAAGGGACAAGAGACACGAGAGATGACAGCAAGACAGGAGTTCTGATCAAGCTGCAAACTTTTATTTTTCACACAGGGGCATTTATATGCTGGAGATGGGAAAGCTCTCTTATCCAAAGTTCCTGGATGTCTTCACAAGGTGAGATAAACTCAGGATGTTTCAGGAATACAGATGGCAACAGGATGTCTCAGAGACACAGTTGGCTACAGGATGTCTCCCAGACAGGATGTCTCCATGGGGGCTGTTTCTTGTAAGTGTCAGGCTATTCTTTGAAGGTGAATTCCTTCTAAGCCTGACAGTCAGGGATTCAGTATTTCAAATGGAAAATTGGAAAAAGAATCCAATGTGTATTCAGAAAAATGCCTTGACATTACCTTCATCCCATGTAAGACACAATTAGAGGAGAAGAGTTAGAAAATCTGTGAATACACATCTGGAATGGAAAATGCTCAGGAGTTCACAACCTTGGAGGTGGTATAGGAGTTTCCAAAAGTCAGGGACAGGGTAAAAACACCACAAACATGGAGCTCTGCCGGCCTAAATATTTCTTGAGAAACTTCATCTGAGGTTGTTTTTAGGAGCTTTAGCTTCCTTTATAGTGAGACGATCAAAGCTGGGTCAGCATCTATGTGACCTAGAGGACATTGTTTCTTATTTTCCAATGAACATGAGGCAGCAGTGCTGATTTCTCTCTTTGTAGGGAAACTGTGGCCACTGGTGGCTAAGTGTCTCCCAGAGTGGAATGTGAAGCCATTGGTCATCCTCCAATTTTTGTGGTGTTTCTTGCAGCTGCACTGGGAGTTTGATATTTGCTTCACAAAATACAAGAAGTTCAACTGGGACACAGTGATGGAGGGAGTTCTGTCACGTGTGGTGGGTAAGGGTCTGCAGGAGAATGCACCAACAAGGCTTCTATCCAACATAGCTTGCCCTCTTGACCATAGCAATCTGATTGTAAACATTGCCCTGAATCCTCTCCATATAACAAGATGCCTTTACATACAAGGATCTGGGGCTTGTACCATGTCAGTCACAAACCATTTGGAAGCAAAGGGCAGATGCAGATGACCCGACCACAGATGTTTTAACACACACCAGCACACCACTGCTCTAGGCCGACTACTCAGCAGGCTCCAAATTACTGGCATCTCCGTTCTACACCATTTTCATGAAACACAGTCAATCAAGGCACTGTCTGGTACACTGATGGTCATCAATAGGACATCCAAAGGTTCTCCAGGTCCACCTGGTCATGGGAATGTCAAAAATTTAAAGGTATTTATCTAGCCATTTTTCAAGGGTGAAGTTGGAGGCACTGTGGGTTTCAATTCATTCAGGAATGATTAAATGGAGAGGAAGCTCATTTCAATGAAAGCTCTGGAGAACTATCACACGCAAGGCTTCCCAAAGACAGGCCAAAAGGTCCCATGAAGCCAGACCTATTGAGGTCTACAATTTGAGGTCCATATGTGTTTTGACTTGCAACTATGGCTGCCAAGTCTTTAAGAATAAAATCATGTGATATCCTTCCCAAGATTCCCAGTGCTCTGTGGAAAGCCAACCTGGGCATAGATCCCAGTTTCCAAGGGCGACTCTCATGCATGGCCTCCTAAAATCCCAACACAATACAAGGCAATACTTCTTTGAGGTAAGTTCCACAACTCAGTCTCTAAGGAGAATCACACCAGTGTTCAAGCCCAGGTGGACCCAGTCATCTATTCCAAGCACCACACAAATGACCGCAATTAAAATCAGGACACTCCCACATGGCCCTCATTTTCTTCCATATAGACACTCATCATAACCTCTGGCTGGAGGTTTCCATGAGGGGCACAGCCTAAGACAGTGTCCAAAATAAGCTCCCTTGCATCCATTTGCCTAAAGTCAGTGTGGCCGGGACATCCTTCCTGTGAACCAGGAGTGTTCAAAGAGGCCTGCCGTTAATATTGCTCTTATTCTCAATTTTGAGGCCTACTGACTGTGGTGTTTAGATTCTTTATGTTAATTGGAGTCATGAGAAAACCCAAGAACCTATGTTCTAGTGTCTGCAGGGCTTTGAAGAACTCATTTGATGCAAAGGATCTGTATTCTGAATGATGGAAGTCAGAAACCTTACAGAGGAAGGTGAGAGACTTCAACCAAAATTACTGCTCTTTTGGCTTTTTGATTTGGATGCACACATGGGATTTTTCTTTAGATCCATCAGGTGCTGAGAATCTAAGCCACAGCCTCACACAGGGCCAAGAGGCTGTTTCAGACACATCCCTTTCCAAAGCAATTAAGAAAGAGCCACAGGTAATGTCCATACATTTCCATTTGAAAACTGTTTTCTTCAGGCTTCAAAAAGGCGTAGCCTGAGGCAAAGACCTTCCTGACATTCAGGGCAACAGAAGGATATGTAAGCAAAAGGCCCAAAGCGGGGTTTTTCCATTGAGACTTTCCTGGTCCCACTGATATCTGAGTTTTCTGAGATGCTCATCATTTCCTTCAGCTCTCTAGTACATGGCCGTATCGAGCGTGGAGGTGGTTCATATCTTGGACACAATACCATGAGCGTATTCTGGAGGTTGCCCATAATTCAGGTAGAGAACAGGAACTTAAGAAGATATTAGGTGTTGCCCATCCATTAGGCAAGCCGCAGACCATTCATAAATTGGGCAGAATGAATGCTGGGAAGATTTCTACTAGAAAGGACACATGTATTTATGCATTCTCTTTTCTATTGTCTACAACCATGGACACAGTGGGATACACAGATATAGAAAGACTAGCCTTGTCAAACGACTTACTAGAATCAGTTCACACCAAACCAAACAAACCGACTTTCTTACCTATTCTCAGAACATGAGACAAAACCACAAACCAATACCCACACCCACACCCACACAGACCCCCAAGTACGTCTGTGACAATACGGAGTGTCGTTTGATGGTGGGCCATAAGAAATTCCCTCATAATGGGCTGTCCTGTCTCAGATCTAGTCTCTGTGGCCAACTTTGTGAATCTGTAAGGAGCCAGTGGTGAGCCACTATCTGCTTTCTCAGGAAAGGCCCCTCTTCAGACCTTCCTGGCATTTGGCCATCCTCACATAAGTAGGTACCAAGAAAGACTGACTCTGTCTTTGGTAAATCCGAAAAATTTTGACCACTGGGACTGTGACTGGGACTGGCTCTGGATGCCTGGCTTTCTGGATCCCAAGTTCAGAGAATTCCATCACCAAGGAAGTGAGGTGAGGTCACTTCCTTCAGGAACTGAATGAGGTCCATACCTTGGCAACAACTTTGTCCTAACAGTTGCTTCCAAGGGTCCCATGAGATGGAGGCTGCACCTACTTACTCTGACATTTTCACAAGTTAGAATGGTATAAAACCATAGGCACCCAGGAACAGCTCTCCACACAGGCCTGGTTTGCTGCATCTTCTTTACATTAAGAAGAGAGAGGCTGATTCTGACACAACCCTTCATCCTGACCAGGTTGTTTGCAATGAAAGATGACTTTTGCTCTCTGAGGTCCTTAATAGCTTCCTACATCTTCTCCAGGGATCATCTTTAATGACCTTTGAGGTTCTCAGCAGGTGAAAGATCCCTTAATTTCTGTCTTGTAAGGCTAACTCTGTCCCTGCTCTTCTGTAAAGTTAGATTGAGGGAAGAGTGTATGGTTAGGGTTAATAACATGTTCAATCTGTGTTAGGAACTATTCTGCTGGATGAATAATGTTATTGGGAACCTACGATATTTATAAGAATATGTCGGTGAAATATATGTATGAAAACAGAAATCTAAGATTTGAAACCCTGAAGGGCATTGGGCCCTTCATTGGTATACTTAGTGTTGACTTACTTTCTGCACAGATGTCTCAGATAAATCCATATACAATGGCATAGGACCTTGTACATTGGATGATTGAATGTGGAAGAGAACATCCAGTCAAAAAGGGATAGTAGGTAAGATTAGGAAGATAGTTGGTAGGTTTTGGAAGGAGAGTGAGTATAGGATTTGGAAAAAAAAACTTCTTTAGCAATAGGGTTTCTGTTAGAGGGTGAAGGTAAATGTCAGCACATATGAAGATTCAGTCACAATGATGAACTTTGGAAAATATGTAGGAAATCAGATAATAATAGAGACATTACAAAATCAGGGAAAGTACAAAGTGAGTGATAGGATTAGACATTTTGAACAGGGTTGAGTTTGAATATATAATCTTAGGAAGAAACTAATATGTAGTCACCAATAGTATTGACATTTGAGAGCATTAGGCAATGTGGACATGGATGTTTTTAGTAATCCCTGTTCACTTTCCTTTTAGGCTTTGGTACAATCATAAGTGTAACCTTTGCATTTTGTGTCCAGAATATTACTGTGATAAAATGTATATGTAGATCGCGTGACATTAGTATTTCTTCCAGCATTTCTGGGAGCAATGTTTTGAAGTCCTATAAATTAGTATTGGTGGTACAAAGAGGTGTACACTGTGTCTATGAATATAGAGATAGTGCATGAATAGACCACATTGTGAATCAATAATATAACTGGTCCCACTTTAAATAATAGATTGAATTCATATCTGAAAATATATAAAAAATCTTATATCGATATACCATCATTCATTCCAACCAGCAATACATCTAATGGTAATATTAGGGTTATGGTTTATCACGAAGTTTCTTTGAGTTTTGCTTCAAAAGTGATCATGGAAATCGAAAATAATGTGTTTGGAAAGAAGTCTCATGAAAAGACCCATCAAAAACATGGAGGAATACATGTGTTCTGTAGAATAAAGTGATTGAAAGTGAACAAAATGCCTATAAATTTGCAAACTTTTGGATGAAATATATTTGCTATGATGAGCATAAACTGAAGAAATAGTAATGTACCAGTGTTGAATAAAATAAATGTCAAAATGCACAACATGTCCCATAGGAATCTACTTGTATTGATGTTAAACTGGTTCAGTTACTGTGGAAATATTAGGATTTGTATGCACCTTTCACTGAAGATAGTTTTCAGTACTAGGAAACAAATATGTATTTCAGATGAATGAATAATTTTGAGAATACTCTTGTGAAAATTTGATTATAAATATACATACTTGAATATGAATGAGTTTAGGGAGTGTATAACAAGACATATATTTCATATTTTGAAAAATCTGGAGAGTGTGTATATATATATATACATACACAAACACACAGACATTAAAAATAGCATAATATATTCCAATTGAAATTCACCATGAAATATATGTCATCTACAGATCCAAATGTATTTATTTTATTGAATATGGATTTATGTATAATGTTCTTAAACAAGGAAGCTCAATCATAGATTGAATTTTCAGTTCCAACAGCTTTTAGGAGGAGTGATCTCTTACAATTTGTATTTGCCAAGTCAGTCACCTCACAAGAATGTACGTGTGGTATCAGGTAAGATTCTATAATTGCATGTAAAAATACATGTGCTGAATAGGATACAGAGAAAGGGATGCCTTGACATTACAATCACGGAGACTAAGGCACAATTAGAGGAGAAGAGTTAGAAAATCTGTGAATAAATATCTGGAATGGAATATGCTCAGGAGTTCACAACCTTGAAGATGGTAGAGGAGATTTCAAAAGTAAGGGACAGGGAAAACAGTCCACAAACATGGAGCTCTGGTTCCCTAAATCCTTCTTGAGAAACTCACTCTGAGTTTGGGCACTTGAAATATATGTTGTTGTCGGGAGATTTAGCTTCCATTGTAGTGAGACAATCAAAGCTGTGTCTGCATCTATGTTACCTCGAGGACATGGTTTCTTATTTTCCACTGAATATGTGGCAGCAGTGCTGAATTTTCTTTAGTAGGTAAACTGTGGCAACTGGGGGATAAGTGTATCCACATGTGGACTGTGAGGCCATTTGGTCATCCTCCACTTTTCGTCGTGTTTCTTGCTGCTGCACTGGGATTTTGGTATTTGCTTCATGATATACAAAGAATTCAACTGTTACCCGGTGCGTGAGTGAGTTCTGTCACTTTTGGTAGGTCAGGGTCTGCAGGAGAATGCACCAACCAGGCTTATATCCCACATGACTTGCCCCCTTGACCATAGCAATCTGATTCTAAACATTGCCCTGAATCCTGTCCATATAACAAGATGCCTTTACATACAAGGGTCTGCTGGCTGCACCATGTCAGTCACAAGTCATTTGGAAGCCAATGGAAGATCCACATGGCCCCACCACAGTTGTTTTATTGCACACCTGCCCAGCACTGCTGTAGGCCCACCTCTCAGCAGGCTCCAACTTCCTGGTATCTCTGTTCTGAACCATTTTTATGAAAACCAGTCAATCAAAGCACTGTCTTGTAATCTCATGATCAGCCACAGGATATCCAAAGATTCTCCAGTGCCACCTGGTCATGGGAGGTTTAAAAATTTCTTGGTATTTATCTACCCATTTTTCAAGGTTGAAGTTGGAGGCACTGTGTGTTTCATTTCATTCTGGAACTATTAAATGGTTAGGAAGCTCATTTCAATGAAATCTCTGCAGAAGTCTCACAGGCAAGGCTTCCCAAACAGTGGCCAAATGATCACATGAATCCAGGCCCATTGGGATCTACATTGTGACATCCATGTGTGTTTTGACTCTCATATATGGCTGCCAAGTCTTTCAGAATAAAATCATGTGGTAACCTGGCTGAGATTCCCAGTGCTCGGTGAAGAGCCACCCTGGGCCTAGATCTCATTTTACAAGGGTGACTCTCATGTGAATCCTCCTAAAATCCCAACACAATTCATGGCAATACGTCTCTGAGGTGAGGTCCACAACTCAGTCTCTAAGGGGAATCACAACAGAGTTAAAGCCAAGGTGGACCCAGTCATCTATTCCAACGGCCACACATGACCACAATTAAAACCAAAACACTCCCACATGGCCCTCATCTTCTTCCATATGGACACTCATCATTACCTCTGGCTTGAGGTTTCCATGAGGGGCACAGCCCAAGACAGTGTCCAAAATAACCTCCATTGCCCCTCATTTGCCTAAAGTCAGGGTGTCCTGGACACTCGTCCGGGGAACCAGGAGTGATCAAATAGGCCTGCTATTAATATTGCTTTGCTCCTCCAATTTGAGGCCTACTGACTGTCAGGTATAGATTCTTTATGTGATTTGGATTCTGGAGAAAACCCAAGCACCTATGGGATAGCCTCTAAAGGGCTTTGAAGAACTCATTTGATCCAAAGGTTCCTATTCTCACTTGATGGAGGTCAGGAACCTTACAGGGGAAGGCGAGAGACTTCTTCCATAATGACTGCTCTTTTGGCCAATTTAGTTTTGGATGCAAACATGGGATTTTCTTTACATCCATCATGTGCTGAGAATCTAAGCCAAAGCCTAACACAGGACCTAGAGCCTGATTCAGACATATCCCTTTCCAATGCAATTAAGCAAAGAGTCACAGGTGATGCCCATTGATTTCCATTTGAAAACTGTTTTCTTTAGGCTTCCCAAAGGGGTGGCCAGAGGCAAAGACCTTCCTGACATTGAGGGGAACAGAACAATAGGTAACCAAAGCAGTATTTCTCCACTGAGACTTTCCTGATTACACTGATATCTGAGTTTTCTGAGTTGCTCGCCATTCCCTTCAGCTATCCAGTACATGGCCATGTCACAGAGCTTGGTGGTGGTATACATCTTGGACACAAAACCATGAGCCTATTCTGGAAAGTGGCCAGAATTCAGAAAGAAAACAGGAACTTAGGAAGATATCAGGGGTTGCCCATCAATAATGCAAGCCACAGTCCATTCATAAATGGGAAGTATGAATCCGGGGAAGCTTTCTACTAGACAGGACACATCCATTGAAGCATTCTCTTTTCTAATGTCTACAACCCCTGACACAGTGGGATACACAGACCTAGAAACACTTGCCTTTTCAAACGACTTACTAGAATCAATTAACTCCAAACAAAACAAACTGCCTTTCTTACCTATTCTCAGAACATGAGACAAAACCACAAACACACACCCACACCCACAAATGCACCTCCTTCCCCCAAGTAGGTCTGTGACTATCCGCAGTGTCCTCTGACTGGTGGGCCATACTATGTTTCCATGAAATGGCCTGTTCTGTCTCAGATCTGTTCTCCTTGTCCAACTCTGTGAAGTTGACAGGAGCCAGCGGTGAGCCACAACCTGGTTTCTCAGGAAAGGGCCCTCTTCAGAGCTTTACTGGCATTTGGCCATCCTCACATCAGTAGGTACCAAGAAAGACTGACTCTGTCCTTGGTAAATCCAAACAAGTGAGATCACTGGGACTGGGACTGGGACTGGGTGTGGGTGCCTGGCTTCCTGGACCACATGTTCAGAGATTTCGAACACCAAGGAAGTGAGGTGAGGTCACTTCCTTCAGGAACTGAATGAGGTCACTGCCTTGGCAAACACATTGTCCTAATTGTTGCTTCCAAGGCCCCATGAGATGGAGGCTGCCCCTACTTCCTGTGACACTTTCACAAGTTAGAATGGTATATCATCCATAGGCACTCCAGAGCAGCTCTCCACACTGGCCTGTTTTGGTCCATCTTCTCTACATTAAGAAGAGAGAGGCAGATTCAGACACAACCCTTCATCCTGACCAGGTTGTTGGCCATGGAAGGTGACTCTTACTCTCTCAGGTCCTTCATAGCTGCCTACATCTTCTACAGGGATCATTTCTGCATGGACGTTTGAGGTTCTCAGCAGGTGGAAGATCCCCTAAATTCCTGTATTGTAAGACCAACTCTTTCCCTGCTCTTCTGTAAAGTTAGATTGAGGGAACAGTGTATGGTTAGGGTTAATAACATGTTCGATTTGGGTTAGGAATTGTTCTGCTGTATGAATAATGTTATTGGGAACCTGCGATATTTATAAGACTATAGAAGTGAAATATAAGTATGAAAACAGAAATGTTCTAAGGTTGTATGGTAATTCTAGGCTTAAAATAAAAACATGTTGGAGATTTATGTGTATCATTTGTGTTGTATAATTGGACTTGTTATCAAAAAGGTATGTACAGTTACATGTTACTTTTTACACTTAGATAAAATTTAAAAGTATTTTTAAGTTAATGAGAGCCTAATCTCTGTGAAGGTTTTATTGTAAAACACAAAGGTAAAATGCCCATTCATTTCCATGTGAAAACTGTTTTCTTCAGGCTTCAGGAAGGAGTAGCCTGAGGAAAAGATGTTCCTGATATTCAGGGCAACATAACAATAGGTAATCAAAAGGCCCAAAGCAGGGTTTCTCCACTGAGACTTTACTGGTCACACTGATATCAGAGTTTTCTGAGATGCATTCCCTTCAGCTATCCAGTACATGGCCATGTCACAGAGCTTGGAAGTGGTACATATCTTGTACACAAAACCATGAGCCTATTTTGGAGAGTGGCCAGAATTCAGGAAGGATACAGGAACGTAAGAAAATAATAGGTGTTGCCCAATGATAAGGCAAGCCACAGTCCATTTATAAAATGGGCAGGATGAATGCTTGGAAGTTTTCTCTTTGACAGGACACACCCATTGAGGCATTCTCTTTTCTAATGTCTACAACCATGGACACACTGGGATACACAGACATAGAAACACTCGCCTTGTCAAAGCACTAACTAGAAACAGTTCACTCCAAACCAAACAAACCCCCTTTCCTAACTATTCTCAGAACATGAGAAAAAACCACAAACCCACTCAAACACCCACGAAGTCACCTCCTTCCCACAAGTAGGTCTGAAACTATCCAGAGTGTCCTCTGACTGGAGGGCAATACTATGTTCCCCAGAAATGGCCTGTCCTGTCTCAGATCTGGTCTCCTGGGTCAACTCTATGAAGTTGTCAGGAGACAGCAGTGAGCCTCTAACTTCTTTCTCTGGAAGGGCCCCTCTTCAGAACTTTCCTGGCATTTGGCCATCCTCACATCACTAGGTACCACAAAAGACTGACTCTGTCCTTGGTAAATCCAAACAAGTGAGACTACTGTGACTGGAGCTTGGACTGGGTCTGGATGCCTGGCTTCCTGGAACCCAAATTCGGAGAGTTCCATCAACAAGGATGTGAGGTGAGGTCACTTCCTTCAGGAACTGAATGTGGTCACTGCATTTGCAACCACTTTGTCCTAACATTTGCATCCTAGGGTCTCATAATATGGAGGATGCGCCTACTTCCTGTGACACTTTCACAAGTTCGAATGGTATAGAAACAATAGGCACCTGGGAACAGCTCTCCACACAGGCCTAGTTTGGCAATCTTCCCTACATTAAGAAGAGAGAGGATGATTCAGACACATGCTTTTAACCTGACCGGGTTGTTTGCCATGGAAGATGACGTTTGCTCTCTCAGGCCTTTCATAGCTGCCTGCATCTTCTCCAGGGATCATATCTGCATGGAACTTTGAGGTTGTCAACAGGTGGAAGGTCCCCTACACCCCTGTATTGTAAGACCAACTCTGTCCCTGCTCTTCTGTAAAGTTGGATTGAGGGAAAAGTGTATAGTTAGGATTAATAACATGTTCGATTTGTGGTAGGAATCATTCTGTTGGATGAATAATGGTATTGGGAACCTGCAATATTTATAAGAATATACAGGTGAAATGTAATTATGAAAACTGAAATCTAGGTAAGATTTGAATACCAGAAAGGCATTGGGCCCATGATTGGGATACTTATCTTTGAATTATGTTCTGCACAGATGTCTCAGATAAATCAATATACAATGGCATAGGACCTTGTACCTTGGATGATTGATTTTTGAAGATTTCATCCAGTCAAAAAGGGATAGTCGGTAGGATTAGGTAGATAGTCGGTAGGTTTAGAAAAAAGAGTGAGTATAGTATTTGGACAAAAAGTTCTTTAGCAATAGGGTTTCGGATAAAGAGTGAATGTAAATGTCAGCACATGTGAAGAATCAGTCACTATGATGAACTGGGGAAAATATGTAGGAAAAGAGATATCAATAGAGACATTAGGAAATCAGACAAAATATAAAGTGAGTGATAGGATTAGACATTTTCAACATGGTTGAGGTTGAATATATAATCTTGGGAAGAAACAAATATGTACTCACCAATAGGATTGACATTTGAGAGAATTAGGCATCCAAGACATGGATGTTTTTAGTAATCCATGTTCACTTTCCATTTAGGCTTCGGGACAATCCTAAGTGTGACCTTTGCATTTTGTGTCCAGAATATTACTGTGATAAAATGTATATGTAGATCAGTTGACATGAGTCTTTCTTCCGCCATTTCTGTGAGCAAAATTTTGAAGATATACGAATTATTATTGAGGGTACACAGAGGTGTACCCTGTGTCTATCAATATAGAGACAATGCATGAATAGACCATACTGTGAATAAATAATATAACTGGTTCCACTTAAAACAATGGATTGAATTGATATTTGAAAGTATACAAGAAATCTTATATTGATATACAATCATTCATTCCCACCAGTTTTACATCTAATGGTAATATTAGGTTTACGGTTTATCATGACGGGTGTGTGAGTTTTGCTTCAAAAATGATAATGGAAATCAAAAATAATGTCTTTGGAAAAAAGTCTCATGAAAGGAGCAGTCAAGAAACGTGGAGGAATACATGTGTTCTGAAGCAGGAAGTGATTGAAAGTAAAACAAATGCGTATAAATTTGCTAAATTGTGAATGAAATATACATACTATGATGTGCATAAACTGGACAAATAGTAATGTACCAGTGTTGAATAAAAATGAACGTCAAAATACAATTATATCCCATAGGAATCTTCTTGCATTTATGTTAAACTGGGTCAGTTACTGTAGAAATATTAGAATTTTTTTTGGTGTTATAATACAATTTATTTTAGCACTAGCATGCCACAGAATGTCGAGGAAAGAGCAATGGATTTTTAGTTATCGCACTAGTAATCTATCATTAAATGACTATTTTGGGGAGTCTAGAAATTACATAAGGCTATGTAACATTTTTTTTATTTAGCATTCATAAAAACTTAGAATTTTGGTAATATTTCTACTTTTTTATTTTTTTTTTTTTTCAGTTGTTGATCGACCTCATTTTATTTATTTATATGTGGTGCTGAGAATATAACCCAGTGCCTCACACATGCTAGCCAAGCATGTTACCACTGAGCCAGACACCCAGACCCTCCACATTTATCTTATAATCAAACACTCCTCTCCCTCTTCTTTACTCACTTTCTTCCTCATTTTCCCCCTTCTCTCTCTTCCTTTTTCATTTTCCCTCCATAGGAGTTTTTCTCTCATGTCATTACAAACAGTAATATGCTATGAAATTTACATTTAAGAATTTTTTTATAGTCATTCTTTTTTCTTGAGAAAATTTAATAATTATAATAACCTATAGATATATTACAATACATTTATTATACATATGTATCTATATTCATGCATATGTATTACATATGATATATATACATATATATTTAAAAGTACTTTGATTAGCCTGTTAGAAATAATATAGACCAAGTCTTTCTTAATTTTCAAGTCTTCTAGAATTACCAGCTTACAGTGAAAATCAAATAAACATATTTAAGTAAACAGGTATCATTCTTATTTATCAATACTTATCATTTAAGTTTTTATATTACATTAAGCTGTGATATGGCATATTAACTCTTATGAATTAGTGAAATTTTATTTGAACAACCTTTTATTTAAGGACCATATGCACTGACATTTTAAATGGCTTTCTTGTGATTTTAATTTCTATCAATTGCATATTTATTGCCAAATACTTATTTTATTAATTTTCATATTCATGATTGATATAAAGTCAATTGTTTAATTCTTCTTGTAAGTAGTTACTTATTACAGTAATAATTCTACATCTTTATAAGAAAAATGGTACAAAGATATTTTCATGCAAAATTAAGAATAATTGCATGCTCTAAATGTTTCATTGTTGATACATATAATAAAGAGCTTTTGATGAGTCTCTTCCCCAGTAAAACATAAAATGCAAAGATATAGTTGGGTATGTATGTCCAAATAAAGATAAGGAAAAATACATATTATCAGCTACAAACTATCAAATAAAAGATGAAAAGAACACTCCAACACATTGTACGAACTTGTCAGATGAGGTAGCCTAAGACTAGACCTGGTCCATGACAAAATATTCACGAAAAAAATAAAATATGAAAAATATAGGAAATGATATGAATTTTTCATGAAGGTAGGTGGATTATCCTTTAATCTCAATATATGTTCATTTTCAAAAGCCAGTTTTCTGGTAAAATAAATTTGTGATATTTACAACTACACAAAACAAACTTTCTGCTTATCAAAATGAATGCATCTCAACTTCTTTTTAGCTGATTTCTTCCCACTCAATTTTAAACCTTTGTTTATTTATTTTTATTGGTTTTTCAAAACATTACAAAGCTCATGATATATCATCTTTCATACATTTGACTGAAATGGGTTATGAACTCCCAATTTTCCCCAAATACGAATTGCAGAATCACATCAGTTACACATTCACATTTTTACATAATGTCACATTAGTGACTGTTGTCCTCTGCTACCTTTATTATCCCCTACTATCCCCCCTCCCCTTTCATCCTATCTTCCCTCTCTTCCTCATCTGCTTTTTCACTTCTCTCTCTTGTTCCCGCCTTTCCCCTCACAACGTCTTATATGTAATTTTGTGTAACAATGAGGGTCTCCTACCATTTCCATATGCTTTCCCTTCTCTCTCCCTTTCTCTCTCCCACTTGTCTTTGTTTAATATTAATCTTTTCCTCATGCTCTTCCTCCCTGTTCTATTCTTAGTTACCCTATTTTTATCAAAGCAGACATTTGGCATTTGTTTTTTTAAGGATTGGCTAGCTTCTCTTAGCATAATCTGCTCTAATGCCATCCATTTCCCTGCAAATTCTATGATTTTGTCATTTTTTAGTGCTGCATCCATCGTGTATAGATGCCACATTTTTTTTATCCATTCATCTATTGAATTGCATCTATGTTGGTTACACAGTCTAGCTATTGTGAATTGTGCCACTATGATCATTGATGTGGCAGTATCCCTTTAGTACACTCTTTTAAGATCCTCAGGGAATAGTCCGAGAAGGGCGATAGCTGGTTCAAATGGTGGATCCATTCCTAGCTTTCCCAGGAATCCCCATACTGCTTTCCATGTTGGCCTCACCAATTTGCAGTCCCACCAGCGGTGTACAAGTGTCCCCTTTTCCCCACATCCTCGTAAACACTTGTTGTTGTTTGACTTCATAATGGCTGCCAATCATACTGGAGTGAGATGGTATCTTAGGGTGGGTTTGATTTGCATTTCTCTGACTGCTAGATATGGTGAGCATTTTTTCATGTACTTGTTGATTGATTGTATGTCCTCCTCGGTGAAGTGTCTTTTCAGGTCCTTTTCCCATTTGTTGATTAGGTTATTTGTTATCTTATTGATAATTTTTTTGAATTCTTTGTATATTCTGGATATTAGGGCTCTATCTGAAGTGTGAGGGGTAAAAATTTGTTCCCAGGATGTAGGCTCTCTATTTACTTCCCTTTTTGTTTCTCTTGCAGAGAAAAAAAACTTTTTAGTATAAGTAAGTCTCATTTTTTTATTCTTGTTAAGAACTCTTGGGCTATGAGCGTCCTATTAAGAAATTTGGAGCCCGACCCCACAGTATGTAGATCGTAGCCAACTTTTTCTTCTATGAAACGCAGTGTCTCTGATTTTATATCTAGATCCTTGATCCATTTTGAGTTAAATTTTGTGCATGGCGAGAGAACGGGATTCAGTTTCATTTTGTTGCATATGGATTTCCAATTTTCCCAGCACCATTTGTTGAAGATGCTATCCTTCCTCCACTGCATGCTTTTAGCCCCTTTATCAAATATAAGAAAGTTGTAATTTTGTGGATTGGTTTCTGTGTCCTCTCTTCTGTACCACTGGTCCACCTGCATTTTTCGGTACCAGTTCCATGCTGTTTTTGTTACTATTGCTTTGTAGTACAGTTTGAACTCTGGTATCGCTATACCCCCAGATTCACACTTCCTGCTTACAGTTGCTTTTGCTATTCTGGGTCTTTTATTTTTCGATATGAATTTCATGATTGATTTATCTATTTCTACAAGAAATGCCGTTGGAATTTTGATTGGCATTGCATTAAACGTGTAGAGAACTTTGCGTAATATTGCCATTTTTATGATGTTAGTTCTGCCTATTCATGAACAGGGCACATGTTTCCATCTTCTGACATCTTCTATTTCTTTCTTTAGATTTCTGTAGTTTTCATTATATAAATCTTTCACCTCTTTTGTTAGGTTGATTCCCAAGTATCTTATTTTATTTGAGGATGTTGTGAATAGAGTTGTTTTCCTCATTTCCATTTCAGAAGTTTTTTTTTCTGTTATACAGGAATGCATTTGATTTATGCGTGTTAATTATATATCCTGCCACTTATCTGAATTCATTTATTAACTTTAGGCATTTCTTTGTAGACATTTTTGTGTCTGTTAAATATATTATCATGTCATCTGCAAATAGTGATACTTTAAATTCTTCTTTTCCTATTTTTATGCCTTTAATTTCTTTTGTCTGTTTAATTGCTCTGGCTAGTATTTCAAGAACTAAATTGAATAGAAGTGGTGATAGAGGGCATCCCTGTCTTGTTCCAGATTTTAGAAGGAATGCCTTCAGTTTTTTCTACATTTAGGATGATGCTAGCCTGAGGTTTAGCATATATAGCTTTTACAATGTTGAGGTAAGTTCCTGTTATCCCTAGTTTTTATAGAGTTTTGAACATAAATGGATGCAGAACTTTGTCAAATGCTTTTCTGCATCTATCGAGATGATCATATAGTTCTTGTCTTTAAGTCTATTGATGTGGTGAATGCCATTTATTGATTTTCGTATATTGAACCATCCTTGCATCACAGGGATGAATCCTCCTTGATGATGGTGCACAATTATTTTGATATGCTTTTGTACTCGATTTGTCAGAATTTTATTGAGAATTTTTGCATCCAAGTTCATTAGAGAAATTGGTCTGTAGTATTCTTTCTTTGAAGTGTCTTTGTCTGGTTTCGGGATCAGGGTGATGTTGGCCTCATAGAATGAATTTGGAAGAGCTCCTTCTTTTTCTATTTCTTGAAAAAGCTTGAAAAATATTGATTTTAATTCTTCTTTGAAGGTTTTGTAGAAATCCGCTGTATTCCCATCCGGTCCAGTGCTTTTTTTGGGTTGGCAGTCTTTTGATTGCTTCTTCTATGTCTTCCTTTGTTATTGGCCTGTTTAAATTGTTTGTGTCTTCCTGATTCAATCTGGGCAGATCTTATGACTTAAGAAATTTATCAATATCTTCACAATATTCTATTTTATTGGAATATAGTGTTTCAAAATACTTTCTAATTATCTTCTATATTTCTGTAGTGTCTGTTGTGATATTGCCTTTTTTATCCCACATGTTAGTAATTTGAATTCTCTTTCTTCTTCTCTTCCTTAGCGTGGCTAAGGGCCTGTTGATCTTATTTATTTTTTCAAAGAACCAACTTTTAGTTTTATCAATTTTTTCAACTTTTTTTTGTTTCAATTTCGTTGATTTCTGCTCTAAATTTAATTGTTTCTTGTCTTCTACTACATTTGCTGTTGTTTTGCTCTTCCTTTTCCAGGTTTTTGTTGTGTAGTTTAAGTTCATTTATTTGTTGTTTTTTTTTTCTTTTTTTGAGGAAAGAACTCCAAGAAATGAATTTCCCTCTTAAAACTGCTTTCATTGTGTCCCATAGATTCCGGTATGTTGTGTCTGTATTGTAATTTGTCTCTAAGAATTTTTATCTCCTTCTTTATGTCTTCTGTAACCCATTGGTCATTCAGTAGCATGTTGTTCATTTTCCATGTGATGTAGGATTTTTCCTTCCTTCTTTTCTCATTGATATCCAGTTTCATTCCATTATGATCAGATATGGTGCACGGTATAATCTCCATGCCTTTATATTTACTAAGAATTGCCCTATGGCATAATATATGGTGTATCTTTGAGTAGGATCCATGTGCTGCTGAGAAGAACATGTATCCACTTTATGATGGTTGATATATTCTATATATGTTGGTTAAGTCTAGGTTATTGATTGTGCTGTTGAGTTCTATAGTTTCTTTATTCAGTTTTTGTCTAGAGGATCTCTCTAATGCCGAGAGTGGTGTGTTGAAGTCACCCATAATTATTGTGTTGTAGTCTATTTGACTCTTGAACTTGAGGAGAGTTTGTTTTATGAACGTTGCACCTCCATTGCTTGGTGCATACAAATTGATAATTGTTTTTTTCTTGTTGGTGGATGATTCCTTTTAACAGAATATAGTGTCATTCTTTATCCCTTTTGATTAACTTAGGTTTGAAGTTGATATTATTCCATATGAGTATGGCAAATCTTTCTTGCTTCCGAGGGCCATGTGAGTGTTATGATTTTTCCCAACCTTTTACCTTCAGCCTGTGTATGTCTTTTCCTATCATATGAGTCTCCTGAAGGCAGAATATTGTTGGATTTGTTTTTTTGATCCAGGTTACTAGCACATGTCTCTTGATTACTGAATTTAGGCCATTAACATTTAAGGTTACAATTGAAATATGATTTGTACTTCCAGTCATGTTTATTTATTTATTATATTTTAGTTTGGATAGTTTTTACTTTTTTGGTTACTTTCCTCCCGCTTTACTGAGATACTTCCCACTGTTAGTTTTGGGCACTATTTTTTAACTCTTCTTCTTGTAGTATTTTGCACAAAATGCTTTGCAGTGCTGGTTTTCTGGCTGAGAATTGTTTTAGCTTTTGTTTATCGTGAAAGACTTTAATTTCACTGTCAAATCTGAAGCTTAACTTTTCTTTATATGGTATTCTTGGTTGGAAATCTTTTTTTTTTTTCAGCATTTGAATTACATTGTTCCAGGATCTTCTCACTTTCAAAGAATGTGATGAAAAATCAGTTGTTAACCTAATTGGTTTACCCCTGAATGTAATCTGCCTCCTTTCTCTTATAGCTTTTAATATTCTCTCCTTGTTCTGTATGTTGGCTATCTTCATAATTATATGTCTTGGAGTTGGTCTATTTTGGTTTTGAATGTTTGGGGTCCTGTAGGCTTCCAGGAATTGGCAATCCAATCCATCATTCATCTCTGGGAAGTTTTATAGAATTATTTCATTTAATATGTTGTCCATTCCTTTGGTTTGAATCTCTATGCCTTCTTCTATCCTGATGACTCTTAAATTTGTTTTTTGTTTTTTTATGACATCCCATATCTTTTGAATAAATTCCTGGTGGGATTTAAGCATCTTTTCTGTGTTTATTCAATTCTTTTCAAGTTGATAAACTTTGTCTTCATTATCTGATGTTCTGACTTCTACTTGATCTAGTCTATTTGTAATATTCTCGTTTGAGTTTTTAATTTGGTTTATATTTTCCTGCATTTCTAGGATTACTGTTTAATATTTTTTTTAAGATCTCTATCTCCTGGTAATGCTCATTCTTTGCCATTTGAATTTGTTTGTTTAATTCATTTTCAAAATATACTTTTATTGCTTGGACTTGCTGCCTCATGTCTTCTCTAATATTCCTTTCCATCTGAGTTCGGTATGCCTTGAGTTCTTTCCCTATCCCTGTTTCTGATGCTTCAAGGTCCTCCTGTAGATTTAAGTTGTCCTGCATTGTTTGTACTCCTTTTTTGCCCTTGTTTTTTCATGATGTTCACGTTACTTTCCAGCTCTATTTGATTGCTGTGTTTCTGCTTTATTCTTTAGATTTGTTTTGGTGTTGTATATCTCTGTTGTCTCTCCTTTGTGTTGGTAAACTATGCTGCTAAAGTGGATTCCGCTTGGAAGTAATTCCGAAGGCCGAGCTCCAGTGATGTCACCTCTCTGCTTTGGCCGGCCCCAGGCTCCTTGCCGAGGTGTCCGAATTGGGGGGTGGGACTTGACTGTCTCTGGTTTGTTTCAGCTCTGGGTCACTGGCAGGCGGGCGGTCTCCAGCCGCCCAATTGCGCGGTTGGTCGCCAGCGGGCAGGCGGTCTCCAGCCGCCCAGTCACGCGGGCAGCAGGTGGGCTGTCGCCGTTGGGTTGGCAATCTCTAGCCACGCAGTCTCACGCTCGGTTGCCGGCGGGCGGGCATGCCTCAGCCCCCCAGTAACTCAGGCAGTGGGTGGAATGTCACGTGCAGGCCTGCGGTCTCCAGCAGCCCAGTCACAAGGGCCTGCCTTCTAGTCCTTTGGTTTCTCCTGCTTGTCCTGGTTTCTTTTTCTAGACCAGATTTCCCCTGAGTGATGCCTCTCATCAGTTCAAACTGTACTCTGTGCCTGCCGTTTGTTGGGTGTGGAGGGTGTCTTTTGGGAACCCAGACACTCTATTGTTTTGATTTTTTCTGCTTGCCCCTCCCCCAGCACTGGCTATACACGTTTCGTTATGGCCACTGATGGTAGGGGGAGTCGAAAGTCAGGTGTCTCTAGTTTTTCTTGCGTCTTTATGCAGGCTTGCTCTGATTAACCCTCCCCCGGAAAGCCTAGGAGACATTTTATGCGAATTCCCTGCTGTATGAGAGATGAGCTGAGTAACACACATCTGTTTTATTGTTGCAGTCTATTGGAGAGGGGCGGTGGTTACTTCAGATCTCAAAGATGGTGGCCGCTGGTTTCCTTGGTGGAGTTTCTTTTGTGGGGGATAGAACTATACCACTTTCTTCCCTGTCTGAATTCCCAAACTCAGCCCGGGGATCAGTGGGAGCTCAGCCGGCAGGATTCCACAGAATCCGCAACAACATTTCTCCCTGCTTCAGGTCACTTCTTGGTGGTGCCCCGCCATCTGAAACAGCAGGCCTGGCTGCATGATTCAATCAGCCCGGATCTCTGATTGCACAGTTGGCTATTGGGAACCCCGGCACTCTATTGTTTTGATTTTTTTTTTCCGCTTGCCCCTCTCTCAGCGCTGGCTAGACAGGTTTTTTTTCACCACTGATGGGAGGGGGAGTTGAAAGTCAGGTGCCTCTAGTTTTCCCCTATCTTTATGCAGGCTCCCTCTGATAATCTCTCCCCCAGAAAGCCTAGGAGAGATTTGATGCAAATTCCCCGAAGTATGGGAGATGAGCTGAGTAACAGTAACAGAATAATAACATTTTATTGTTGCAATCTGTAGGGGAGTGGCTGTCGTTACTTCAGCTCACCAAGATGGTGGCCGTTGGTTTCCTTCGTGGAGTTTCTATTGTGGGGGTTAGAACTGTACCACTTCCTTCCCCATCTGAAACCCTGAACTCAGCCCAGGGCTCAGTGGGGACTCTACTGGCAGAATTCCACAGAATCTGCATCAACGTTTCTCCGTGATTATTGATCGCATCTCAGTGGTGCCCTGCTGTCTGTAGCCACTGGACGGGTAGCGCGGATCAGTCAGACAGGATCTCCGGTCGCAGAGTTGGCTCATGTTTGAGACTCATTTACCGGACCTCAGTGCTAGAAATCCTTCTTCTAGGTTTCAGTGCACCCCCATTTTGCTGTAAGTTCCTAACAAGATAGTTTTTTGTCGTTCTTAGTCGTTAGTCACCTGCGCAGTGGCGCGGTACACTGGGTATGATGCTCTCTATTCGCGGCCATCTTGCAATGTCAAAATATTATGATTTGTATGCACCATTCACTGAAGTTAGTTTTCAGTATTAGGAAACAAATATGTATTTCAGGTGGATGAATATTTCTGAGAATAATCTTGAGAAAAGTTCATTATAAATCCTCATACATGAATATGAATAATTTTAGGAAGTGTATAATAAGACACATATATTTCATATTTTGAAAAATCGGGAGAGTATATATATATATATATATATATATATATATATATATATATATACACACACAAACAAACACACACACCGAGACATTAAAAAGTAGCAATATATATGCCAATCGAAATTCATCATTAAATATATAACATCCAGTTATCCAAAAATATACATTTTACTGAAAATGGATTTATGCATAATGTTGATCAACTAGGAAGCTCACCCATAGGTTGAATTTTCTGTTCCAACAGAGGTTAAGAGGAGTGATCTCTTCTCACAATTTTTATCTGCCATGTCAGCCACCTCAGAAGAATGTACATGTGATACCAGGTAGGATTCTATTTGTGCATATAAAAATACATGTGCTTAATAGGCTACAGAAAAAGGGAGAGAGGAATTCACATATTTGTTAATTTTAAAAACACATGGAGAACTATGTCGATAAACATTAACTATATTTATAACTCCTACACAATATAATGCAAAAGGGATGTCCAACTACATACCATGCCTTCTCTGAATTGCTGGTATTTGTATTCTTTTTGGGTTACTATTCTCCATCATATAAGGATTAGTAGTCAGAGTCTAGTAGGGTATGGGTTAGTGTCAGAGATTCAGTATTTCAAATGGAAAATAGGAAAGTAAACCCAATGTGTTTGCAAATATGTGCTACACAAAAATCTTCCCACTCACATTAAAAACAATCCCTTGATATTACCCTCACTGGAAGAAATACACAATTAGAGGATAAGAGTTAGAAAATCTGTGAATACATACCCGGGATGGAATATGCTCAGGAGTTCACAACCTTGGAGGTGGTAGATGAGTTTCCAAAAGTAAAAGACAAGGTAAACACTCCACAATATGGAGCTCTGCAGGCCTAAACACTTCTTGAGATACTGCCTCTGAGTTGGGACACTTAAAATGTATGTTGTTGTCGGTAGCTTTAGCATCCTATGTAGTGAGACCATCAAAACTGGGTCAACATCTATGTGACCTGGAGGACATGGTATCTTATTTTCCAATTAAAATGAGGCAGCAGTGCTGAATTCTCACTTTGTGGGTAAACTGTGGCAACTGGGGGATAAGTGTCTCTGCATGTGGACTGTGAAGCCATTTGGTCATACTCTACTTTTCGTGGTGATTCTTGCTGCTGCACTGGGAGTTTGGTATTGGCTTAATGAAATACAAGGAGTTCAACTGGGACACAGTGCTGGAGGGAGTTCTGTCACGTGTGGTGGGAGAGGGTCTCCAGGAGAATGCACCAACCAGGCTTATGTCCAACATAGCTTGCCCCCTTGACCATATCAACCTGATTCTGAACATTGCCCAGAAACCTATCCATATAACAAGATGCCTTTACATATAAGGGTCTGCTGGCTGCATCATGTCAGTCACAAGCCATTTGAAAGCCAATGGCCAATCCACATGAAACCACCAGAGATGGTTTATCTCACACCTACCCACCTTTGCTGTAGGCCCACTACTCAGCAGGTTCCAACTTACTGGTATCTCTGTTCTACACCATTTTTGTGAAACCCAGTCAATCAAGGCACTTTCTCGTACACTCATGATCAGCAACAGGATCTCCAATGGTTTTCCAGTGCCACCTGGTAATGGGAATTTCAAAAATTTCATGGTATTTATCGAGCCCATTTTTTAAGGTTGAAGTTGGAGGCACTGAGGGTTTCATTTAATTCAGTAACCATTAAATGGTGAGGAAGCCCATTTCAATGAAAGCTCTGGAAGACTCTCACAGGCAAGGCTTCCCAAAGAGTTGCCAAATGGTCACATAAAGCCAGGCATATTGAGGTCTACAATGTAAAATCCTTGCGTATTTTGACTCTCAACTATGGGTGCTAATTCTTTCAGAAAAAAATTATGTGATAACCTGGCTGAGATTCCCTGTGCTCTGTGGAAAGCCTTCCTGGGCACAGATCTCAGTTTCCAAGGGTGACTCTCATGCATGGCCTCCTAAAATCCCAACAAAACTCATGGCAATACCTCTCTGAGATCAGTTCCAGAACTCAGTCTCTAAGGGGAATCACACTAGAATTCAAGACCAGGTGGAGCCAGTCATATTTTTCAACAACCACACTAATAACCACAATTAAAACCAGAACACTTCCACATGGCCGTCATCTTCTTCCATATAGATACTCATTTTAACCTCTGGCTGGAGGTTTCCATGAGGGGCACAGCCCAAGACAGTGTCCAAAATAAGCTCCCTTGCCCCTCATTTGCTTAACGTTGGGGTGGCCTGAACACCTTCCTGTGAACCATGACTTATCAAATAGGCCTGCCGTTAATACTGCTCTGCTTCTCCAATTTGAGGACTACTGACTGTGGGGTTTAGATTCTTCATGTGAATTGGAATCATTGGAATCACCTATGGGCTAGCCTCTGAAGGGCTTTGAAGAACTCATTTGACCCAAAGGCACCCTATTCTCACTTGATAGAGGTCAGGAACCTTACAGAGGTAGGGAGAGACTTCATCCACAAAAACTGCTCTTTTGGCCATTTTGGTTTTGGATGAACACGTGGGATGTATAAGGTGCTGAGTGTCTAACCACAGCCTCACACAGGGCCAAGAGGCTGTTTCAGAAACATCCATTTCCAAAGCAATTAAGCAAAGAGCCACAGGTGATGCCCATTAATTTCCATTTGAAAACAGTTTTCTTCAGGCTTCACAAATTAGTGTCCTGAGGTAAAGACGTTCCTGAAATTCAGGGCAACAGAACAATAGGTAAGCAAAAGGCCCAAAGAAGGGTTTCTCCACTGAGACTTTCCTGGTCCCACTGATATCTGAGTTTTCTTAGATTCTCGCCATTCCCTTCAGCTATCCAGTACATCACCATTTCACAGAGCTTGGAGGTGGTACATATCTTGGACACAAAACCATGAGGCTATTCTGGAGAGTTTCCAGAATTCAGGAAGAAAACAGAAACTACTGAGAGCAGATGTTGCCCTTCAATAAGACAAGCTGCAGTCCATTTGTAAATTGGGCAGGATGAATGCTTGGAAGCTTTCTACTAGACAGGACACATCCATTGATGCATTCTCTTTTCTAATGTCTACAATCACGGACAGAGTGGGATACACAGACATAGAAGCACTCGCCTTGTCAAACGACTTACTGGAAACAGTCCACACCAATCCAAACAAAGAGCCTTTCCTACCTATTCTCAGAACATGAGACAAAACCACAAACCCACACACACAAACTCAAAGGCACCTCCTTTGCTCAAGTAAGTCTGTGACTATCCAGAGTGTCCTCAGAATGGTGGGCCATTGTATGTTCCCCCAAAATGGCCTGTCCTGTATCAGATCTGGTCTCCTTGGCCAACACTTTGAAGTTGTTAGGAGCCATGGGTGAGCCACTACCTGCTTTCCCAGGAAAAGCTCCTCTTCAGAGCTTTCCTGTCATTTGGCCATCGTCACATCAGTAGGTACTAAGAAAGACTGACTCTGTTCTTGGTAAATCAAAACAAGTGAGACCACTGGGACTGGGACTGTGACTGGCTCTTGGTGCCTGTCTTCCAGGATCAAACGTCCAGAGAGTTCCATCACCAAGGCAGTGAGGTGAGGTCATTTCCTTCAGGAACTGAAAGAGGTCACTGACTTGGCAACCACTTTGTCCTAACAGTTACTTCTAAGGGTCCCATGAGATGGAGGCTGTCCCTACTTCCTGTCACACTTTCACAGTTAGAATGGTATACCAACCATAGGTACCTGAGAACAGCTCTCCACACAGGCCTGGTTTGGTCCATCTTCTCTACATTAAGAAGGTAGAGGCTGATTCAGACACATCCCTTCATCCTGACCAGATAGTTTGCCATGGAAGATGTCTTTTGCTATCTCAGGTCCTTCATAGCTTCCTTCATCATCTCAGGGGATCATTTCTGCATATACCTTTGATGTTCTCAGCAGGTGGAAGATCCCCAACATTCCTGTATTGTAAGACCAACTCTGTCCCTCTTCTTCTGTAAAGTTAGATTGAGGGAAAAGTGTATGTTTAGGGTTAATAACATGTTTGATTTGCGTTAGGAATCTTTCTGCCGGATGAATAATGGTATTGGGAGCCTGTGATATTTACAAAAATATATAGGTAAAATATAAGTATAAAAACAGAAATCTAGGTAAGATTGGAAGCCAGAAGGGAACTGGGCCCTTGAGTGCGATACTTAGGTTTGAATTATGTTCTGCACATGTGTCTCAGATAAATTGATATACAATGGCATAGGACCTTATACCTTGGATAATTGATTGTCGAAGAGAACATCGAGTCAAAAAACTATAGTCAGTAGCATTAGGAAGATAGTCTGTAGGTTTAGAAAGAAGAGTGAGTATAGGATTTGGACCAAAAGTTCTTTAGCAATATGGTTTCGGGTAGAGAGTGAATGTAAATGTCAGCATATGTGAAGTGTCAGTCACAATTATGAACTGGGGGAAATATGTATGAAAGCAGGTATCAATAAAGATATTACCAAATCAGGCAAAGTATGAAGTGAGTGATAGGATTAGACATTTTCAACATGGTTGAGGTTGAATATATAATCTTAGGAAGAAACAAATATGTAGTCACCAATTTGATTTACATTTGAGAGCATTAGGCAACCTGGACATGGTTCTTTTTAGTAATCCACGCTCCCTTGGCATTTAGGCTTTGATACAATCATGAGTGTGACCTTCGTTTTTTGTGTCCAGAATATTCCTGTGATAAAATCTATATATAGATAAGGTGACATGAGTATTTCTTCCACCATTTCTGGGAGCAATATTTTGAAGACGTATAAATTAGTATTGAAGGGACAAAGAAGAGTACACTGTATCTATTAATATAGAGATAATGCATTAATAGACAATACTGTGAATAAAAAGCATAACTGGTTCCAACTTTAAATAATGGATTGAATTGAATCGTGAACATATAGAGGAAATCTTATATTGATATACAATTATTCATTCCAACCAGTTATACATCTAATGTTAATATTAATGTTATGGTTCATCATGAAGAGTGTGTGAGTTTAGCTTCGAAATTGATTATGGAAATTGAAAATAATGTATTTGGAAAGAAGTCTCATGAAAAGACCAGTCAAGTAACATGGAGGAATACATGTGTTCTGAAGCAAGAAGTGTTTGAAAGTGAAACAAATTCCTATATATTTTAAACTTGTGGAAGAAATACATATCCTATGATGTGCAAAAACTGAAGAAATAGTAATGTACCAGTGTTGGATTAAAATGAAGGTCAATATAGACATCATGTCCCATAGGAATCTACTGGCATTGATGTTAAACTGGGTCAGTTACTGTAGAAATATTAGGATTTGTAAACACCATTGATTGAAATTAGTTTTCAGTACTGGGAAATAAATATGTATTTCAGGTGGATGAATATTTCTGAGAATTATCTTCTGAAAAGTTGATTATAAATTTATATACATGGACATGAATGAATTTACAGAGTGTGTATAAGTCACATACATTTCATATTTTGAGAAATCTGGAGTGTATATATATATATATTTTTTTTAAATAAACACAAATATACATTAAAAAGTATCAATATATATGCTAATCGTAATTCATCATGTAATATACATCATTCAAAGATGCAAAATATTTATTATATTGAACATGGATTTATGTATAATATTGTTCTACTGGGAAGCTTACACATAGTTTGAATTTTCAGTTCCCACAGCGTTTAGGAGGACTGATCTCTTCTCACAATTTGTATCTGCCAATTCAGCCAACTCATTAAAATGTACGTGTGATACCAGGTAAGATTCTGTATGTGCATATAAAAATACATGTGCTGAGTAGGCTACAGAGAAAGGGAGACAGGAATTCACATATTTGTGAACTTTATAAACACATGGAGGACTATTTCAATTAAAAATTGAGTAGATTTATAACACCTACCCTTAATCATGCAAAAGGGAAGTCCAACTGTACAGCATGCCTCCTCTGAACTGCTTGTATTTTTATTCTATTTGGGTATTATTCTTCATCATATTAGGATTAGTAGTCAGAGTATAGTAGGGTATGAGTTACTGTCAGGGATTCAGTATTTCGAATGGAAAATTGGAAATGGATCAATGTGTATGCAAATTAGTGTTACACAAAAATTTTCAAACTCTCATTTAGAACAATAACTTGACATTACCTTCACCCCAAGTAAGACACAATTAGAGAAAAAGAGTTAGAAAATCTTTGAATTCATACCTGAAATGAAAACTGCTCCGGATTTCACAACCTTGGAGATGGTAGAGGAGTTTCCAAAAGTAAGGGACAATGTAAAAACTCCACAAACATGAAGATTTGCCAGCCTAAAGACGTCTGGAGAAACTGCCTCTAAGATGGACAGTTGAAATATATGTAGTTTTCAGGAACTTTAGCTTTTTTTCTAGTAAGACCATCAAACGTCTTTATGCATCTCTGTGACCTGGAGGACATGGTTTATAATTTTCCAATGAACATGAAGCAGTAGTGCTGAATTCTCTCTTTGTAGGTGAACTATGGCCACTGGGGGCTATGTGTCTCCCCATGTGGACTGTGAAGCCATTTTATCATCCTCCACTTTTTATAGTGTCTCTTGCTGCACTGAGAGTTTTGTATTTGCTTGATGAAATACAAGGAGTTAAACTTGACCACAGTCCTGGAGGGAGTTCTGTCACATATGGTGGGTCAGGGACTGCAGGAGAATGCACCAACAGGACTTGTATACCACATAGGTTGCCTTCGTGACCATAGCAACCTGATTCTGAACATTGCCCTAAAACCTCTCCATATAACATGATGCGTTTACATACAATGTTCTGCTGGCTGCACCATGTCAGTCACAAGCCATTTGGAAGACAATGGCAGATCCACATGACCCCACCACAGATGTTTTATCACACACTTAATCACCTCTGCTCTAGGCCCACTATTCTGCAGGCTCCAAATTACTGGCATCTCTGTTCTACACCATATTCATGAAAGCCTGTTAATCAAGGCACTGTCTGGTACACTCATGATCAGCAACAGGACATCCAAAGGTTCTTCAGTGCCACCTGGTCATTGGAATTTTAAAAATTTCATGGTATTTATCTAGCCAATTTTCAAGTATGAAGTTGGAGGCACTGTTTATTTCAATTCATTCAGGAATCATTCAATGTTGAGGAAGATCATTTCAATGAAAGCTCTTTAGAACTCTCACAGGCAAGGCTTCCCAAAGAGTGGCCAAAAGGTCACATGAAGCCACGCCCATTGAGGTCTAAAATTGAGGTCCATGTGTTTTTTGACTATCAAATATGGCTGCCAAGTCTTTCAGAATTAAATCATGTGATATCCTGTCTGAGATTCCCAGTGCTCTGTGGAAAGCCACCGTGGGCATAGATCTCAGTTTCCAAGGGCGACTCTCATGCGTGGCCTCTTAAAATCCCCACACAATTTATGGCAATTCTTCTTTGATATGTGTTCCAGAACTCAGGCTCTAAGGGGAATGACACCAGAGTTCAAGCCCAGGTGGATCCAGTCATCTCTTCCAACTGCCACAAGAATGACCACAATTAAAACCAAAAGACACCCACATGGCCCTCATCTTCTTAAATATAGACATTCATCATAACCTCTGGCTGGAGGTTACCATGCAGGATGCATCCCAAGAGAGTGTCCAAAATAATGTCGCTTGCCCCTCATTTGCCTAAAGTGATGGTGACATGGACACCCATCCTGTGAACCAGGAGTGATCAAATAGGCCTGCCATTAATACTGCTCTCCTTCTCCAATTTGAGGCCTACTGACTCTCAGGTATAGATTCTTTATGTGATATGGAATCTTGAGAAAACACAAGCACCTCTGCAGGGATTTGAAGAACTCATTTGACCTAAAGGACTCCTATTCACACTTGATGGAGGTAAAGAACCTAACAGAGGAAGGCAAGAGACTCATCCACAATGAGTGATTTTTTGCCATTTTGGTTTTGATTGCACAAATGGAATCTATCTTTAGATCTACCATGTGCTGAGAATCTAAGCCACAACCTCACACAGGCCCAAAAGGCTGATTCGGACACGTCCATATTCAAAGCAATTAAGCAAAGAGCCACATGTTATGCCCATTTATTTCCATTTGAAAACAGTTTTCTTCAGGCTTCACAAAGGGGTGGCCTGAGGCAAAGACCTTCTTGACATTCAGGGCAACATAACCATAAGTATGCAAATGAACCAAAGCAGGGTTTCTCCACTGAGAGTTTACTGGTCACACAGATATTTGAGTTTTCTAAGATGTTCCCATTCCCTACAGCTATCAAGCACATGGCCATGTCACAGAGCTTGGAGGTGGTACATATCTTGGACTCAAAACCATGGGCCTATTCTTGAGGTTTGCCGGAATTCAGGAAGAAAACAGGAACTTAGAAAATTAGTAGGTGTTTCCCATGCATAAGGCGAGCCACAGTCCATTCCTAAATCGGGCAGGAAGAATGCTGGGAAGCATTCTACTAGACAGGACACATCCTTGATGCATTCTCTTTTTAATGTCTACAACCACGGACAGAGTGGGAAACACAGACATAGAAGCACTCGCCTTGTCTAACGACTTACTAGAAACAGTCCACTCCAATCCAAACAAACTGCCTTTCCTACCTATTCTCAGAACATGAGACAAAACCACAAACTCACACCCACACCGACAAAGGCACCTCCTTAACTCAAGTAGGTCTGTGAATATCCAGAGTGTCCTCTGACTGGTGGACCATACTATGTTCCCCTGAAATGGCCTGACCTGTGTCAGATCTGGTCTCTTTGGCTAACTCTGTGAAGGTGTCAGGAGCCAGAGGTGAGCCACTACCTGGTTTCTCAGAAACGGCTCCTCTTTAAAGCTTTCCTGGCATTTGGCCATCCTCACATCAGTAGTTACCAAGAAAGACTGACTCTGTCTTTGGTAAATCCAAACAAGTGTGACCACTGGGACTGGGACTGGGACTGGCTATGGGTGACTGGCTTCATGAATCCAAAGTTCAGAGATTTTAATCACCAAGGAAGTGAGGTGAGGTCACTTCCTTCAGGAACTGAATGAGGTTACTGCCTTGGCAACCACTTTGTCCTACCAGTGGCTTCCAAGTGTCACATGAGAAGGAGGCTGCCCCTACTTCCTGTTACACTTTCACAAGATAGAACGGTATATCAATCATAGGCGCCCTGGGACAGCTACCCACACAGGCTGGGTTTGGTCCATTTTCTCTACATTAAGAAGAGAGAGGCTGATTCAGTCAGAACCCTTCATCCTGACCAGGTTGTTTGCCATTGAAGATGACTTTTGCTCTCTCAGGTCTTTTATAGCTGCCTTCATGTTCTTCAGAGATCATTTATGCATGTACCTTTGAGGTTTTCATCAGGTGAAAGATCTCATACAACTCTATCCCTGCTCTTCTGTAAAGTTAGATTGATGGAACAGTGAATGGTTAAGGTTAACCACATGTTTGATTTGGGTTAGAAATCATTCTGCTAGATGAATGATGGTATTTGGAACCTAAAATATTTAAAAGAATATAGAGGTGAAATATAATTATGAAAACAGAAATCAAGTTCAGATTCGAAGCCCAGAATGGCATTGGGACCTTGACTGGGATAATTAGCATTGAATTATGTTATGCACAGATGTCTAAGATGAATCTATAATCAATGGCATAGGATCTTCTACCTTGGATGATTGAATGTACAAGAGAACATCGAGTCAAACAGGGATAGTCGGTAGGATTAGGAAGATAGTCGGTAGGTATAGGAAGAAGAGTGAGTATAGTATTTGAAACAAAAGTTCTTTAGCAATAGGGTTTTGGTTAGAGAGTGAATATTTGTCAGCACATGTGAAGAGTCAATCACAATGATGAACTTGGGAAATATGTAGGAAAGCAGATATCAATAGAGACATTACAAAATCAGGCAAACTATAAAGTGATAGGATTAGACTTTTTCAAAGGGTTCAGGTTGAATATATAATCTTAGGAAGAAACACATATGTAGTCACGAATAGGATTGACATTTGAGAGAATTAGGCAATGTGGACATGGATGTTTTTAGTAATCCATGCTCACTTTCCATTTAGGCTTTGGTACAATAATAAGTGTGACCTTTGCATTTGGTGTCCAGAATATTACTGTAATAAAATGTATATGTAGATCAGGTGGCATGCGTATTTCTTCCACCATTTCCGGGAGCAATATTGTGAAGACGTATAAATTAGTATTGGGGGTACAAAGAGGTGTATGCTGTGTCTATGAATATAGAGATTATGCATACATAGATCATACTGGGAAAAAATATAACTGGTTCCAATTAAATAATGGATTGAATTGCTATCTGAAAATATATAGGAAATCTTATATTGATAAATAATCTTGCATTCCAAAGAGTTATACATCTAATGGTAATCTTAGAGTTATGGTTTATAATGAAGGGTGTGTGAGTTTTGTTTCAAAAGTGATTACGGAAATAGAAAATAATGTGTTTGGAAAGAAGTCTCATGAGAAGACCAGTCAAGAAACATGGAGGAATACATGTGTTCTGAAGCAGAAAGTGATTGAAAGTGAACCAAATGCCTATAAACTTCCTAATTGTGGAATAAATATATATCCTATTATGTGCATAAACTGAAGAAATAGTAATGTAACAGTGTTGAATAAAAATGAACTTCAAAATACACACCATGTTCCATAGGAATCTACTTGCATTGATGTAAACCTAGGTCAGTTACTGTAGAATGGAAAATTGCAAAATAAATCCAATCTGGAATGGGAAATTCTCAGGAGTTCACAACCTTGGATATGGTGGAGGAGTTTCTCAAAGTAAGGGACATTGTAAACACAACACAAACATGGAGCTCTGCTGGCCTAAAGACTTCTTGAGAAACTGGCTAAGAGGTTGGGCACTTAAATTTATATTGTTGTCTGGAGCTATAGCTTCTTTTGTAGTGAGACCATCAAAGCTGGGTGTGCATCTATGTGACCTGGAGGACATGGTATCTTATTTTATAATGAACATATGGCAGCAGTACTGAATTCCCTCTTTGTAGGTAAACTGTGGCCACTGGGGGCTAAGTGTCTCCCCATGTGGACTGTGAAGCCATTTGTTCATTCTCCATTTTCGTGGTGTTTCTTGCTGCTGCACTGGGAGTTTGGTATTTGCTTAACTAAATACAAGGAGTTCAACGGGGACAAGTGCTGGTGGCTACCCCTACTTCATGTGACACTTTCACAAGTTAGAATGGTATATCAACCATAGGCACCCGGGAACAGCTCTCCACACAGGCCTTGTTTGGTCCTTCCTATCTGCCTACATCTTCTCCAGGGGTCATATCTGCATGGACCTTTGAGGTTCTCAGCAGGTGGAAGGTCCCCTATATTCCTGTATTGTAAGACCAACTCTGTCCCGCTCTTCTGTAAAGTTAGATTGAGGGAACAGTGTATGGTTAGCATTAATAACTTGTTCAATTTGGGTTAGGAATTATTCTGAGGGATGAATAATGATATTGGGAATCTGCTATATTTATAAGAACATAGAGGTGAAATATATGTATGAAAACAGAAATCTAGGTAAGATTTGAAGCCCAGAAGGGAATTGGGCCCTTGATTGGGATACTTAGCATTGAATTACCTTCAGCAGAGATTTCTTGGATAAATCAATATACAATGGCATAAGACTTTGTACCTTGGATGATTGAATTTAGAAGGGAACATCAACTCCAAAAGGGATAGTCGGTAAGATTAGAAAGACAGTCGGTAGTTTTCGGAAGAAGTGTGAGTATAGAATTTGGAAAAAAAAAAATCTTTAGCAACAGGGTTTCGATTAGAGAGTGAATGCCAATGTCAGCACATGTGAAGAGTCATTCACAATGATGAACTAGGGAAAAAATGTAGGAAAGCAAATATCAAGGAAGACAATAGGAAATTAGGCAAAGTACAAAGTGATTGTTAGGATTAGACATTTTCAACAGGATTGAGTTTGAATATATAATCTTAGGAAGAAACAAATATGTAGTCACCAAAGAATGACATTTGAGAGCATTAGGCAACCTGGACATGGATGTTTTTAGTAATCCATGTTCACTTTCCATTTAGGCTTTGTAAAATCATAAGTGTGACCTTTGCAGTTTTGTCAAGAATATTACTGTGATAAAATGTATATGTAGATCAGGTGACATGAGTATTTCTTCCACCATTTCCGGGAGCAATATTGAGAAGACGTATAAATTAGTATTGGGGGTACAAAGAGGTGTACGCTGTGTCTGTGAATATAGAGATAATGCATGAATAGACCATACTGTGAATAAATAATATAACTGGTTCCACTTTAAATAATTCATTTAATTGATATCTGAAAATATACAGGAAATCTAATATTGATATAAAATCATTCATTCCAACCAGTTATACATCTAATGGTAATATTAGGTTATGGTTTATCATGAAGGGTGTGTCTGATTTTCTTCAAAAGGATTATGGAAATCGAAAATAATGTGTTTGGAAAGAAGTCTCAAAAAATCCAGTCAAGAAACCTGGAGGAATACATGTGTTCTAAAGCAGGAAGGGATTTAAAGTGAACCAAATGCCTCTAAATTTGTGAACTTGTGGATGAAATATATATGCTATGATGGGCTAAACGTGAAGAAATAGTAATGTAGCAGTGTTGAATAGAAATGAAGTTCAAAATAGACATCATGTCCCATAGGAATCTACTTGCATTGATGTTAAACTGGGTCAGTTAATGTAGAAATGTTAGGATTTGTATGAACCATTAACTGAAGTCAGATTTCAGTAATGGGAAACAAATATGTATTCAAGGTGGATGAATATTTCTGAGAATAATCTTCTGAAAAGTTGATTATAAATCCACATACATGAACATGAATGAATTTAGGGAGTGTATATAATACACATATATTTCATATTTTAAAAAACTTGGAGAGTCACACACACACACACACACACACACACACACACACACAGACACATGCACAGACATTAAAAGTAGCAATATATATGCCAATCGCATTTCATCATGAAATATATATAATCCACATATCGAAAAATATTCATTTTGCTTAACATGGATTCATGTATAATGTAGTTCTACTAGGAAGCTGACATAGGTTGAATTTTCAGTTTCAACAGCGTTTAGGAGGAATGACCTCTACTCACAATTTTTATCTTCCAAGTCAGTAGCCTCAAAAGAAATTATGTGTGATACCAGGTAGGATTCTATATGTGCGTATAAAAACACATGTGCTGAATAGACTACAGAGAAAAGGAAACAGGAAGTCACATATTCGTTACCTTTAAAAACACATGTAGAACTATTTCAATTAAAAATTGACAATTTTTATAATACCTACCCTTTATCATGCAAAAGGCAAGACCTAGTATACACCAGGCCTCCTCTGAACTGCTTGTATTTCTATTCTCTTTGGGTTATTTTTCTTCACCATATTAGGATTAATCGTCAAAGTCTAGTAGGGTATGGCATAGTGTCAGAGATTCAGTATTTTGGATGGAAAATAGGAAAATGAATCCAATGTGTACCCAAACATATGCTACACAAAAATCTTCCAACTCTCATCAAGAACAATGCCTTGTCATTACCTTCGACCCTAGTAAAACACAATTAGAGGAGAAGAGTTAGAAAATCTGTGAATTCATATGTGGAATAAAATATACTCAGTAGTTCAAAAAATTGGAGGTGGTAAAGGAGTTTCCAAAAGTAAGGGAAAGTTTAAACAGTCCACACACATGGAGCTCTGCTGGCCTAAAGACTTCTTGAGAAAGTCCCTCTGAGGTTGGGCACTTGAAATATATTTTGTTGTATGGAGCTTTAGCTTCCTTTGTAGTGAGACCATCAAAGATGGGTCTGCATCTATGTGACCTGGAGGACATGGTTTCTTATTTTCCAATGAACATGAGACCGTAGTGCTGAATTCTCTCTTCCTAAGTAAACTGTGGACACTGGAACCTAAGTGTCTCCCCGTGTGAACTGTGAAGCCATTTGGTCATCCTCCACTTTTCGTGGTGTTTCTTGCTGCTGCACTGGGAGTTTGGTATTTGCATCACGAAATACAAGGAGTTCAACTGGGACACAGTGCTGGAGGGAGTTCTGTCACGTGTGTATGGTCAGGTTCTGCAGGAGAATGCACCATCCAATATTCTATCTCTCATAGTTTGCCCCCGTGTCCATAGCAACCTGATTCTGAACATTTACCTGAAACCAAACCATATAACAATTTGCCTTTACATATAAGGGTCTGCTGGCTGCACCTTGTGAGTCACAAGCCATTCTATATAAATGCCACATTTTTAATCCATTCATCTAATGAAGGGAATCTAGGTTGGTTCCACAGTCTTGCAATTGTGAATTGTGCTGCTATGAACATCGATTTATCAGTATCTCTGTAGCATGCTCTTTTTAGTTCTTTAGGGAATAGACCGAGAAGGGGAATAGGTCAAATGGTGGTTCCATTCCCAGCTTTCCAAGAAATCTCCATACTGCTTTCCAAATTGGCTGCACTAATTTGCAGTCCCACCAGCAATGTACAGGTGTGCCCTTTTCCCCACATCCTCGACAGCACATGATGGCGTTTGACTTCATAATGGCTGCCGATCTTACTGCAGTGAGATGGTATCTTAGGGTGGGTTTGTTTTGCTTTTCTCTGACTGCTAGTGATGGTGAGCATTTTTTCATGTACTTATTGATTGATTGTATGTCCTCCTCTGAGAAGTGTCTGTTCAGGTCATTGGCCCATTTGTTGATTGGGTTATTCATTTTCTTATTGTTTAATTTTTTTGAGTTCTTTGTATACTCTGGATATTAGGGCTCTATCTGAAGTGTGAGGAGTAAAGATTTTTTCCAAGGATGTAGGCTCCCTATTTACCTCTCTTATTGTTTCTTTTGCTGAGAAAAATCTATTTAGTTTGAGTAAGTCCCATTTGTTGATTCTAGGGATTAACTCTGGTGCTATGGGTGTCCTATTGAGAAATTTGGAGCCCGACACCACAGTATGTAGATGGTGGCAAAAGTTTTCTTCCACCAGATGCAGTGTCTCTGATTTGATATCAACCTCCTAGATCTATTTTGAGTTAACTCTTGTGCATGGTGAGAGGAGGGGATTCAGTTTCATTTTGTTACATATGGAATTCCAGTTTTCCCAGCACCATTTGTTGAAGATGCTATCCTTCCTCCATTGCATGCTCTTAGTCCCTTTATCAAATATAAGATAGCTGTAGTTTTGTGGATTGGTTTCTGTGTCCTCTATTCTGTATCACTGGTCCACCCGCCTGTTTTGTCACCAGTACCATGCTATTTTTGTTACTATTGATCTGTAGTATAGTTTGAGGTCTGGTATCGGTATACTGCCTGATTCACACTTCCTGCTTAGAGCTGTTTTTGCTATTCTGGGTCTTTTATTTTTCCATATGAATTTCATAATTGTTTTATCTATTTCTACAAGAAATGACCTTGAGATTTTGATTGGCATTGCATTAAACCTATAGAGAACTTTTGGTAATATCGTCATTTTGATGATGTTAGTTATGCTTATCCATGAACAGGGTATATTTTTCCATCTTCTAAGATTTTCTTCTATTTCTCTCTTTAGGGTTCTGTAGTTTTCATTGTATATGTCTTTCACCTCTTTTGTTAGGTTGATTCCCAAGTATTTTATTTATTTTTTTGATGATATTGTGAATGGAGTGATTGTCCTCATTTCCATTTCAGAGGATTTGTCGCTGATATAAAAAAATGCCTTTGATTTATGCGTGGTGATTTAATATCCTGCCACTTTGCTGAATTCATTTATTACCTCTAACAGTTTCTTTGTAGACCCTTTTGGGTCTGCTAGGTATAGAATCATGTCTTTTGCAAATAGCGATAATTGGAGTTCTTCTTTTCCTATTTTAATGCCTTTAATTTCTTTAGTCTTTCTAATTGCTCTGGCCAGTGTTTCGATAACTATGTTGAACAGAAGGGGTGAGAGAGGGCATCATTGTCTTGCTCCAGATTTTAGGGGGAATGCCTTCAATTGTTCTCCATTCAGAATGATGCTAGCCTGAGGCTTAGCAAAGATTGCTTTTACAATATTGAGGTATGATTCTGTTATCCCTAGTTTTTCTAGAGTTTTGAACGTAAAGTGATGCTGTACCTTGTCAAATGCTTTTTCCGCATCTCTCGAGATGATCATATGGTTCTTATTTTTAAGTCTATTGATGTGATGAATAACATTTATTGATTTCCGTATATTGTACCAGCCTTGCATCCCAGGAATGAATCCTACTTGATTATGGTGCACATTTTTTTTTATATATATATGTTTTTGTGTCTGATTCGCCAGAATTTTTTTGAGGATTTTTGCATTTTTCCTGAAATACCTTGAAAAGTATTGGTTTTTGTTCTTCTTTAAAGGTTTTGTATAATTCTGCTCTATACCCATCCAGTCCTGGGCTTTTCTTAGTTGGTAGTATTTTGATGGTTTCTTCTATTTCCTCAATTGATATTGGAATGTTTAAGTTGTCTATATCCTCCTGACTCAATCTGGGCACATCATATGACTTAAGAAATTTATCAATGCCTTCACTATATTCTATTTTATTGGAGTATATTAATTCAAAATAATTTCTGATTTTCTTCTGTATTTCTGAAGTGTCTCTTGTTATATTTCCTTTTTCATTTCATATGCTAGTAATTTGAGTTCTCTTTCTTCTTCTCTTTGTTAGCATGGCTAAGGGTCTGTCGATTATATTTATTTTTTCAAAAAACCAATGTATTGTTTTGTCAATTTTTTTAATTGTTTCTTTTGTTTCGATTTCATTAATTTCTTCTCTGATTTTAATTATTTGTTGCCTTCTACTTCTTTTGCTGTTGTTTGCTCTTGTTTGTCTAAGATTTTGAGATGAAGTATGAGATCATTTATTTGTTGGTTTTTTCTTTTTCTAAGGAATGAACTCAAGCAATGAATTTTCCTCTTGGAACTGCTTTCAATGTGTCCCAAAGATTCCGATATATTGTGTCTGTGTTTTCATTTATCTCTAAGAATTTTTTAATTTCTTCCTTGATGTCTTCTATAACCCATTGATCATTCAGAAACCTATTGTTCATTCTCCAAGTGATGAATGATTTTTCCTTCCTTTTTTTATCGTTGATTTTTAATTTCATTCCATTATGATCAGATAAAATGCATGGTATTATCTCTACTCCTTTTTATTGTCTAAGAATTGCCCTGTGACATAATATATGATGTATTTTTGAGAAGGATCCATGTTCTGCTGAGAAAAAGTGTAACTTCTTGATGATGGGTTGTATATTGTATATATGTCAATTAAGTCTAGGTTATTAATTGTGTTATTGAGTTCTATAGTTTCCTTATTCAACTTTTGTTTGGAAGATCTGTCCAGTGGTGAGAGAGGTGTGTTCATGTCTCCCATGATTACTGTATTGTGGTCTATTAGACTCTTGAAATTGAGAAGAGTTTGTTTGATGAACAAAGCTGCACCATTGTTTGTGGCATATATATTTATGATTGTTATGTCTTGTTGGCGTATGGTTCCCTTGAGTAGTATGTAGTGTCCTTCTTTATCCCTTTTGATTAACTTTGGCTTGAAATCTATTTTATTTGATATGAGTATGGACACTCCTGCTTGTTTCCGAAGTTCATAAGAGTGATATGATTTTTCCAAGTATCACCCTCAGTCTATGTATGTCTTTTCCTATAAAATGCGTCTCCTGTAGGCAGCATTTTGTTGGTTCTTGTTTTGTGATCCATTCTACTAGCCTGTGTCTCTTAATTGGTGAGTTTAAGCCATTAAGATTTTTGGTTATTATTGAGATATGGGTTGTTCTTCCAGCCATATTTGTTTATTTATGTTACTAAACATAGTTTGTTTTCCTCTTTGATTATTTTCCCCCCTTTAATGTCCTACCTCCCACTGTTGGTTTTCATTGGTATTTTACATTTCCACTTCCTGTAATGTTTTGCCGAGGATGTTTTGAAGAGATGGTTTTCTAGCTGCAAATTCTTTTCACTTTTGTTTATCGTGGAAGGTTTTAATTTCATCTTCCATCTGAAGCTTAATTTCGCTGGATACATGATAATTGGTTGGAACCCATTTTCTTTCAGTGTTTGAAATATGTTATTAAAGGATCTTCTAGCTTTCAGAGTCTGTGTTGAAAGATCAGCTGTTATCCTGGTTGGTTTACCACTAACTATAATCTGCTTCCTTTCTCTTGTAGCTTTTAAAATTCTCTCCTTATTCTGTATGTAGGGTATCTTCATTACAATGTGTCTAGGTGTGGATCTCTTATGATTTTGCACGTTCGGCGTCCTGTAGACTTTTAGGATTTGGGATTTTGTCTCATTCTTCAAGTCTAGGAATTTTTCTCCTATTATTTCATTGAATAGATTGCTCACTCCTTTGGTTTGGACCTCTATACTTTCCTGTATCCCAATGACTCTTATGTTTATTCTCTTTATGTTATCCCATATTTCTTGCAGTTTTGCTCATGGTTTCTTAACAGTCTTGCTGAGCTGTATATGTTCTTTTTGAGTTGAAATACTTTGTCTTCATTGTCTGATGTTCTATCTTCTAAGTATTCTGCTCTGATGGTAGTATTCTCAATTGAGTTTTTAAGATGGTTCATTACTTCCTGCGTTTCTAAGATTTCAGTTCGTTTGTTTTTTATAACCTCTATCTCCCTGTATAGTTGATCTTTGCTACTTGGATTTTTTTATGTAATTCATTGTCGAAGTGATCTTTCATTGACTGATTTTTGCTGTCTAATGTCTTCCTTGAGATTCCAGATCACCTGAAGCATGTATATCCTGAATTCTTTATCTGACATTCCATATGCTGCATCTATTACCTCTTCTAAAGTTGAGTTGACCTGCATTGCTTGTGGTCCTTTCTTTCCTTGTCTTTTCATACAGCTTGCGTTTCTTTCTGCTTGGTGAAACTGTTGTGTTTTTGTAATTTTCCCCCTGTATATTTATATTGCTCTTATATTGTGGAAAAGTCTCCATTGCAGGTGCGGTTGGCGGCTGTGCTGCTCCTCCAATTGGGGTGATCTGTCTACCATGCTGACCGGCTGCTAGGCCTGTTCTGCCGGTCAGTCGTACGTCTGCCTACCTTGCAGGCATGGGTGTCGGCTCTGCTCTGCCCCTACTCCAATTGGGGTGACATGACTACCACGCCGGTGGGTCGCTGGGCCTCTTCCAGGCACAGGCGGCAGCTCTGCTCTGCACCTCTGGCTTGATGACTAAGTGAGAGAGACTCGGATGTTTGTGACTCACTTTCTTTACCAGGAGACCAACTATTTCTCTCGCCGCTGGTATAGATGAAGTTATCTCCTCCACCGCTTTGTGATCACATCAGATCTCTGCCATGTTGGTATCCCATGTGAATGGCAGCATTTCTTTCCCTTTGCCGGGTGACCAAAGCAATGAGTGAGTCCTGACCGGCCCTCACAAGCCCCGTCTCAATCCTGTTGCCACTGTCTATGAAGGCTCAGTTGGCATTTACCTTTACAATATTCAGCAGGACCCAGACCAAGAAACAGTTTCTGCAGGTTCTTTAGCCCTGGGCCAGAGCAGTTCCGGGACCCGGAATTCAGCCGCTCCGGACTCGGTGTATGTTCTGATAGGAGCAGGATCCAAGAAGCAATTTTCCTGGGTTCTTCAGCACTGACCCTGAGTAATTTGTCTGCAAGATGAAGGCGAATGGCAGCCTGAAATTACCTATTCTGTATCTGAATGAGCTGTGATGAGTCGACAACAGGGATGGTGACGTCAGCTCTCCAAGATGGTGACCGCTATCTTCCTCTGTGGTCTCACCGGTGTGGAAAACCGAATTGGACTGCTTCCTTCCCCCGTTTCAAACCCACAACTCAACACTGAGCACAGTGATTGCACAGCTGGCAGGAGCCCGCATAATCCACAGGGCTATATCTTTGCGTTGCTCTCTCGTCGTTTCCCAGCGCGCATTGCAGACACTAGCCGTGGGGCGATTTGCTAAATAAGCAGCGTGACCCTCCGTGAGGACAAATTGCTGGTGTTTGAGTCCCCGTAGCTGGTCCTTGTGCAATGGAAATCCTTCCTGTAGGTTTTGGAGCACACCAATTTTCCTGGAAATTTCTAATAAGATAGATTTTAGCCGTTCTAACTCGTCCTTCTCCTGCAAAGTGACGCGGTACAGGTGGGTAATGAACTCCCATCGCTGCCATAATATGATCCCCTGAAGTTAGTTTTCAGTACTAGGAAACAAACATGTATTTCAGGTGGAAAAATATTTCTGAGAATAATCTTCTCAAACGTTGATTATAAATCCAAATACATGAATATGAATGAATTTAGTTAGTGTATAATAAGACACATATATTTTATATTTTGAATAATCAGCAGAGTGAATACACACACAAACACACACACACACACACACACACACACACACACACACACACACACACCTAAATACAGACATTACAAAGTAGCATTATGTATGGCAATCGAAATTCACCATGAAATATATATCATCCACAGATCCAAAAATATTGATTTTACTAAATATGGATTTATGTTGTTCAACTAGGAAGCTCACCCATAGGTTGAATTTTCAGTTCCAACAGCATTTAGAAGAAGTGTTTTCTTCTAACAATTTGTATTTGCAAAGTCAGTTACCTCACAAATATGTACGTGTGATACCATGTAGTATTCTATATGTGGATATAAAAATGCATGTGCTGAATCGGCTACAGAGAAAGGGAGACAGGAATTCACATATTTGTTAACTTTAAAAACACATAGAGAACTATTTTAACTACAAATTGACAAGATTTATAACACCAACCCTTTATCATGCAAAAGGAAAGTACAACTATACACCATGCCTCCTCTGAACTGGTTGTATTTCTATTCTGTGTGGGTTATTTTACTCCATCATATTAGGATTAGTAGTCAGAGTCTAGTAGGTTTTGGGTTAGTGTCAGGGATTCAGTATTTCGAATTGAAAATAGGAAAATAAATTCAATATTTATGCAAATATGTGATACAAAAAAATGTTCCCACTCTCATCCAGAACAATGCCTTGACATCATCTTCGCTTAAAGTAAGACACAATTAGAGGACATGATTTACAAAAATCTGTGAATACATATCTGGAATGGAATATGCTCAGGAGTTCATATACTTGGAGGTGGTATAGGAGTTTCCAAAAGTAAGGGACAGGGTAAACACTCCACAAACATGGAGCTCTGCTGGCCTAAAGACTTTTGAGAAACTGCCTCTGAGTTTGGGCACTTGAAATATATGTTGCTGTCAGGAGATTTAGCTTCCGTTCTAGTTAGACCATCATAACTGGGTCTGCATCTATGTGACCTGGAGGACATTGTTTCTTATTTCCCAATGAACATGAGGCAGCAGTGCTGAATTTTTTCTTTGTAGGTAAACTGTAGCCACTGCGCGCTAAGTGTCTCCTCGTCTTTACTGTAAAGCCATTTTTTCATCTTCCACTTTTTGTGGTGTTTCTTGCTGCTGCACTGGGAGTTTGGTATCTGTTTCTTGAAATACAAGGAGTTCCACTGGGACAAAGTGCTGGAAGGAATTCTGTCACATGTAGTGGGTCAGGGTCTGCAGGAGAATGCACCAAGCAAGCTTCTTTCCCACAGAGCTTGCCCCATTGACCATAGCAACCTGATTCTGAATATTGTCCTGAAACCTCTCCATATAACAAGATGCTTTTACATACAAGGGTCTGCTGGATGCAAAATGTCAGTCACAAGCCATTTGGAAGCCAATGGCAGATAAACATGGCCTCACCACAGATGTTATTTCAGACACCTCCCCACCACTGCTCTAGGCCAACTACTCAGCAGGCTCCAAATTACTGGCATCTCTGTTCTACAGCATTTTCGTGAAACCAAGTCAATCAAGGCACTGTCTGGTATACTCATAATCAGCAACAGGAATCCAAAGTTTCTCCAGTGCCACTTGGTCAAGGGAATTTCAAAAATTTGGTGGTATTTATCTAGCTATTTTTTAAGGATGAAGTTGGAGGCACTGTGGGTTTCCAATCATTCAGGAACCATTAAATGGCGAGGAAACTCATTTGAACGAAAGAAATGAAGAACTATCACAGGCAAAGCTTCCCAAAGTGTGGCCAAAAGGTCACATGAAGCCAGGCTCATTGAGGTCTACAATGTGAGCTCCATGTGTGTTATGACTCTCAACTATGGCTGCCAAGTCTTTAACAATAAAATCGTGTGATATCCTGGCTGAGATTACTTATGCTCTGTGGAAAGCCACCCTGGGCCTAGATCTCAGTTTCCAAGGGCGAATCTCATGTGTGGCCTCCTAAAATCTCAACACAATTCATGGCAATACTTCTCTGAGGACAGTTCCACAACTCAGTCTCTAAGGGGAATCACACCAGAGTTCAAGCCCAGGTGGAACCTGACATCTCTTCCAACCGCCACACAAATGACAACAATTAAAAACAAAAGACTCCCACATGGCACTCATCTTCTTCTATATAGACACTAATAATAACCTCTGGCTTGAGGTTTTCATGAGGGGCACAGACCAACACAGTGTTCAAAATAAGCACCCTCGCACCTCATTTGTCACAAGTCAGGGTTGCCTGGACACCCTTCCTTTGAACACGGAATGATCATAGAGCCCTGCCTTTAATACTGCTCCACAATTCCAATTTGAGGCTTACTGACTGTGGGATTTAGATTCTTTATGTGAACTGGAGTCATGAGTAATCACAAGCACCAGTGGGCTAGACTCTGCAAGGCTTTGAAGTACTCATTTGATGCAAAGGATCCCTATTCTCACTTGATGGAGATCAGGAACCTTACAGAGGAAGGCGAGAGACGTAGTCCACAATAAATATTTTTTGGACATTTTGGATTTGGGTGCACACATGGGATCTTTCTTTAGGTCCATTAGGTGCTGAGTATCTAAGCCACAGCCTCACACAGGACCAAGTGGCCAATTCAGACACATCCCTTTCCAAACAATTAAGCAAAGAGCCCCAGGTGATGCCCATTCATTTCCATTTGAAAACTGTTTTCTTCAGGCTTCACAAAGGCGTGGCCTAATCAAAGACCTTCCTGTTATTCAGTGCAACAGAAGAATAGGTATGCAAAAGGCCCAAAGCAGGGTTTCTCCACAGAGACTTTACTGGTCACATTGATATCTGAGTTTTCTAAGATGCTCCAATTCCCTTCAGCTATCCTGTACATGGCCATGTCCCAGAGCTTGGAGGTGGTACATATCTTGGACACATAACCATGAGCCTATTATGGTTAGTGGCCAGAATTTAGGCAGAAAACAGGAACTTAGGAAGACAGTAGGGTTGCCCATCCAGAAGGCAAGCCAAGTCCATCTATAAATTGGGAAGGATGAATGCTGGGAAGCTTTCTACTAGACAGAACACATCCATTGATGCATGCTCTTTCTAATGTCTTCATCCACGAACACAGTGGGATACCCAGACATAGAAACACACTCCTTGTCAAACGACTTTCTAGAAACCATCCACTCCAAAATGAACATACTGCCTTTCCTACCTATTCTCAGAAAATGAGACAAGACCACAAACTCACACCCAACCCACAAAGGCACCTCCTTCCCCCAAGTAGGTCTGTGACTATCCGGAGTGTCCTCTTACTGGTGGGCCATACTATGTTCCCAGAAATGGCCTGTCCTGTCTCAGATCTGGTCTCCTTGGCCAACTCTGTGAGGTTATTAGGAGCCAGCGGTGAGCCATTACATGGAGATGACTTTTTCTCTCTCAGGTCCTTCATAGCTGCATACATCTTCTCCAGGAATCATTTCTGTATGGACCTTTGAGGATCTTAGCATGTGGAAGATCTGCTACATTCCTATATTGAAAGACCAACTCTGTCTCTAATCTTCTGTAAAGTTAGATTGAGGGAACAGTGTATGGTTAGGATGAATAACATGTTCGATATGAGTTAGGAATCATTCTGCAGGAATGATTGGGAAGCTGCAATATTTACAAGAAAATATAGGTGAAATATTAGTATGAAAACAGAAATGTAGGTAAGATTTGAAGCCCAGAAGGGCATTGGGCCCTTGATTGGGATACTTAGATTTGAATTATTTTCTGCAGAGATGTCTCAGATAAATTCAGTATAATGGCATAGGACCTTGTACGTTGGATGATGGAATGTTGAAGAGAACTTCTAGTCAAAAAGGGATAGTTGAAATTATTAGAAAGATATTCAGTTTCAGAAAGAAGAGTGAGTATAGGTTTTGGACAAAAGTTCTCCAGCAATAGGGTTTCGGATAGAGAGTGAATTTAAATGTGAGCACATGTGAAGAGTCAGTCACAATGATGAACTGGGGAAAATATGTCGGTAAGCAGATATCAATAGAGACATTAAGAAATCAGGAAAAGTATAAAGTGAGTGATAGGATTAGATATTTTCAACAGGGTTGAGTTTGAATATATAATCTAAGGAAGAAAAAAATATGTTGTCACAAATAGGATTGACATTTGAGAACATTAGGCAACATGTACATGGATGTTTTTAGTAATCCATGCTCACTTTCAATTTAGGCTTTGGTACAATCATATGTTTGACCTTTGCATTTTGGGTCCCGAATATTACTGTGATAAAATGTATATGTAGATTGGGTGACATAAGTATTTCTTATACCATTTCTGAGAGTAATATTTTGAAGATGTATAAATTATTATTGGCGGTACAAAGATTTGTACTCTGTGTCTATGAATATAGAATTAATGCATGAATTGACAATACTGTGAATAAATAATATAACTGTTTCCACTTTAAATAATGGATTGAATTGATATGTGAAAATATACACAAAAACTTATATTGATATACAATCATTCATTCCAACCAGTTACACATCTAATTGTATAATTGCGTTATGTTTTATTATAAAGATTGTGTGAGATTTGCTTCAAAAGTGATTATGGAAATCGAAAATAATGTGTTTGGAAAGAAGTCTCATTAAAAGACCAGTCAAGAAACCTGGAGGAACACATGTGTTCTGAAGCAGTAAGTGATTGAAAGAGAAACAAATGCCTATAAATTTGTGAATTTGTGGATGAAATATATATCCTATGATGTGCATGAACTGAAGAAATATTAACGAACCAATGTTGAATAAAAATGAACATCAAAATACACACCATGTCCCATAGGAATCTAATTGCATTGATGTTAAACTGGGTCAATTACTGTAGAAATATTAGTATTTGTATGCACATTCACTGAAGTTAGTTTTAAGTACTAGAAAACAAATATGTAGTTCAGGTAAATGAATACTTCTGAGAATAATCTTGTGAAATTTTTATTATAAATCCACATACATGAACATGAATGAATTTCGGTAGTGTATATAAGACACATATATTTCATATTTTGAAAAATCTTGAGAGTGTATATATATATATATATATATATATATATATATATATATATATATATAAACACACACCCAAAACACACACAGAGATATTAAAAAGTACCAATATATAAGCCAATCAATATTCATCATGAAATATATAACATCCACAGATGCAAAATAATTTATTTTACTGAGCATGGATTTATGTACAATGTTGTTCTCCTAGGAAGCTCACACATAGGTTGAATTTTCAGTTCCAACTGCTTTTAGGAGGAGTGATCTTTTCTCACAATTTGTATCTCCAAGTCAGCCAAGTCACAAAAATGTACGTGTGATACCAGGTAGGATTCTATATGTGCATATAAAAATACATGTGCTGAATAGGCTACAGAGAAAGGGCATATAAAAATACATGTGATGAATAGGCTACAGAGAAAGGGAGACAGGAATTCACGTATTTGTTAACTACAAAAACCCATGGTGAACTATTTTAATGAAAAATTGACTAGATTTATAACACCTACAATTTATCATGCAAAAGGCAAATCCAACTATACACCATGCCTCCTCTGAACTGTTTGTATTTCACTTCTGTTTGCATTATTTCTCTCCACCATATTAGGGTTAGTAGTCAGAGTCTAGTAGGGTATGGGTTAGTGTCAGGGATTCAGTATTTTGAATGTAAAATAGGAAAATGAATCAAATGTGTATGCAAATATGTGCTACACAAAATCTTCCTACTCTCATTCACAACAATACCTTGACACTATCTTTGCCCCAAGTAAGACAAAATAAAAGAAGAAGATTTAGAAAATCTGTGAATACATATCAGGAATGGAACATGGTTACGAGTTCACAATATTGGAGGTGGTAGAGGAGTTTCCAAAAGTAAGGGACAGGGTAAATACTGCACAAATATGGAGATCTGCCAGCCTAAAGACTTCTGGAGAACCTGCCTCTGAGGTTGGCCACTTGAAGTATATGTTGTAGTCAGGACCTATGGCTTCCTTTCTAGTGAGACCACCAAAGCTGGGTCTCCATCTATGTGACCTGCAGAACATGGTTTCTTATTTTCCAAAGAACGTGAGGCAGCAAGGCTAAATTCTCTCTTTGTAAGTAAACTCTTGCCACTGAGGGCTAAGTGTGGCCCCGTGTGGACTGTGAAGCCATTTGGTCATCCTCCACTTTTCATGGTGTCCTTTCTGCTGCACTGGGAGTTTGGTATTGGCTTCAGGAAATACAAGGAATTCAACTGGGTCACAGTGCTGGGGGGAGATCTGTCACATGTTGTGCGTCAGGGTCTGCAGGAGAATGCACCAACCAGGCTTCTATCCCACATAGCTTGCCCCCTTGACCATAGCAACCTGATTCTGAACATTGCCCTGAAACCTCTCCATTCAACAAGATGCCTTTACATACAAGGGTCTGCTGGCTGCACCATGTCAGTTACAAGCCTTTTGGCAGATCCACATGACCCCACCACAGAAGTTTTATCACAGACCTGCAAAACACTGCTCTAGGCCCACTACTCAGCAGACTTTAACTTATTTGCATCATTGTTCTACACCATTTTCATGAAACCCAGTCAATCAAGGCACTGTCTGGTACACTCATGATGAGCAACATGAAATCCAAAGTGTATCCAGTGTCACCTGGTGATGGGAATTTCAAATTTTTATGATGTTTATCTAGCCATTTTTCAAGGATGAGGTTGGAGGCACTGTGGGATTTAATTCATTCTGGAAACATTAAAAGGTGAGAAAGCCCATTTCAATGAAAGATCTGGAGAACTCTCACAGGCAAGACTTCCCAAAGAGTGGCCAAAAGATCAAATGAAGCCAGGCCCATTGAGGTCTACAATGTGAGGTCCATGTGTGTTTTTACTCTCAACTATGGCTGTCAAGTCTTTCAGAATAAAATCATGTGATATTCTGGCTCAGATTCCCAGTGCTCTGTGGGAAGCCCCCCGGGCCTAGATCTCAGTTTCCAAAGGCCACTACCATGTGTGGCCTCCAAAAATCCCAACACAATTCATGGCAATACATCTCTGCAGTCATTTCCAGAACTCAGTCTCTAAGAAGACTCACACCAGAGTTCAAGCCAAGGTGGACCCAGTCATCTCTTCCATCAGCCAAACAAATGACCACAATTAAAACCAAAACACTCCCACATGGCTCTCAACTACTTCCACATAGACACTCATCATAACCTCTGGCTGGAAGTTTCCATGAGGGGTGCAGCTGAAGACAGTATCCAAAATATGCTCCCTACCCTCATTTGTCTAATGTCAGGGTGGCTTGACAACCTATCTGTGAACAAGGAGTGATCAATTAGGCCTGCCATTAATACTGCTCTGCTTCTCCAATTTGAGCCTTATGTCTGTGGGGTTTAGATTCTTTATGTGAATTGGAGTTATGAGAAAATCCAAGCACCTATGGGCTTGCCTCTGCAGGGCTTTGAAAAACTTTTTGAACCAAAGATACCTATTCTCACTTGATGGAAGTCAGGAACCTTACAGAGGAAGGTGAGAGACTTCATCCACAAGACTGCTCTTTTTCCATTTTGGTTTTGGATGCACACATGAGATCTTTCCTTAGATTCATCAGGTGGTGAGAATCTAAGTCACAGCCTCACACAGGTCCAAGAGGCTGATTCAGACACATCCCTTTCCACGGCAATTAAGCAAAGAGCCACAGGTGATGCTCATTATTTTCCATTAGACAACTGTTTTCTTCAGGTTTCAAAAAGGGGTGGACTGAGGCAAAGACCTTCCAGACATTCAGGGCAACGGAACAATAGGTAAACAAAAGGCCCAAATCAGTGTTTCTCCACTGACACTTTACTGGTCACACTGATATCTGAGTTTTCTGAGTTCCTCTCCATTCCCTTCAGCTATCCAGTACAAGGCCATGTTATAGAGTTTGGAGGTGGTACATATCTTTTACACAAAACCATGAGCCTATTCTTGAGAGTGGCCAGAATTCAGGAAGAAAACAGGAACGTAGGAAGATAGCAGGTGTTGCCCATTCATAAGGAAAGCCGTAGTCCATTCATAAATTTGGCAGGATGAATGCTGAGAAGCTTTCTACTAGACAGAACAATTCCATTGATGCATTCTCTTTTCTAATGTCTATAACCACAGACACAGTGGAATACACAAACCCACAACCACACCCACAAAGGCAACTCTTTCCTCCAAGTTGGTCTGTGACTATCCAGAGTGTCCTCTGACTGGTGGGCCATACTATGTTCCCCAAAATTGCTTGTCCTGTCTCAAATCTGCTTTCCTTTGCTAACTCTGTGAAGTAGTCAGGAGTCAGCGGTGAGCCAATACCTGCTTTATCAGGAAAGAATTATCTTCAGAGCTTCCCTGGCATTTGGCCATCCTCACATCAGTAGGTAAGTGCCGCAGCCCGGCTGGCTGGGCAAAATAACCGGGGGGGGTGACGAACAACTTGGGTAGACTGATGCAGCAGGAGTGGAAGCCAATTATTGTTGAATAAGAGCGGTATTTATACATTTTACACAGCCTATCTAATTAGCATGAAATAGATACAGCAGTCAAACAATAAGGAATCTCCACACTTAATGGCTCGCTTTTGTTACTTCACAAACCACTCCCTCTGGCATTTTGCCAGGCGCCATCCAGACTTTTTTACAGACTCTAACATTTCTCTGGCAAAATAACAGGTGCCAATCTGACTTGTTTACAGACCTTAACAGGTAAGAAGAAAGACTGACTCTGTCTTTGGTAAATTCAAACAAGTGAGACCACTGGGACTGGGATTGGTAATGGCTCTGGGTGCCTGGCTTCCTGGATCCCAAGTTCAGAGACTTTCATCATCAAGGAAGTGAGGTGTGGTCACTTCTTTCAGGAACTGAATGAGGTAACTGCCTTGGCAACCACTTTGTCCTAACAGTTGCTTCCAAGGGTCCCATGAGATGGAGGCTGCCCCTACTTCCTGTGACACTTTCATATGTTAGAATGGTATATCAACCATACGCACCTGGGAAGAGCTTTCCACACAGGCCTGGTTTGGTCTACTCTACATTAAGAAGAGTGAGGCTGATTCAGACACATTCCTTCATCCTACCAGGTTCTTTGCCATGGAGATGTCTTTTGCTCTCTCAGGTCCTTCATAGCTGCCTACATCTTCTCCAGAGATCATTTCTGCATGTACCTTTGATGTTCTCAGCAGGTGGAAGATCCCATACATTCCTGTATTGTAAGACCAACACTGTCGCTGCTCCTCAGTAAAGTTAGATTGAGGGAACAGTGTATGATTAGTGTTATTAACATGTTCGATATGGGTTAGGAACCATTCTGCTGGATGAATAATGGTATTGGGAACCTGTGATATTTATAAGAATATAGAGGTGAAATATATGTACGAAAACAGAAATCTAAGTAAGATTTGAAGCCCAGAACTTTATTTGTCCCTTGATTGGGATACTTAGCGTTGAATTACATTCTGCACAGATGTTTCAGATAAATCGATATACAATGGCATAGGACCTTTCACCTTGGATGATTGAATGTAGAAGAGAACATCCAGTCAAAAAGTGATAGTCGGTAGGATTAGGAAGATTGTCGGTAGGTTTAGGAAGAAGAATGAGTGTAGGATTTGGAACAAAAGTTCTTTAGAAGTAGGGTATCACTAAGAGAGTGAATGTAAATATCAGCACATGTGATGAGGAAGTCACAATGATTAACTGGGGAAAATATGTAGGAAAGCAGATATCAATAGAGACATTACAAAATCAGGCAAAGTATAAAGTGAGTGACAGGATTAGACATTTTCAACATGTTTGAGTTTGAATATATAATCTTTGGAAGAAACAAATATGTAGTCACCAATAGGATTTTCATTTGAGAGCATTAGGCAACCTGGACATGGATGTTTTTAGTAATCCATGTTCACTTTCCATTTAGGTTTTGTACAATCATAAGTGTGACCTTTGCTTTTTGTGTCCAGAATATTACTGTGATAAAATGTATATGGAGATCAGGTGACATGGGTATTTCTTCCACCATTTCTGGGAGCTATATTTTGAGGACGTATAAATTAGTATTGGGGGTACAAAGAGGTGTACCTGTGTCTATGAATATAGAGATAATTCGTGAATAGACTGTACTGTGAATAAATAATATAACTGGTTCCACTTTAAATAATGGATTGAATTGATATCTGAAACTAAGTAAGAAATCTTATATCGATATACAACCATTCATTCCAACCAGTTATACATCTAATGGTAATATTAGTGTTATGGTTTATTGTGACGGGTTTGTGCGTTTTGCTTCAAATGTGATAATGGAAATCCAAAATAATGTTTTTGGGAAGAAGTCTCATGAAAAGAGCAGTTATGAAACTTGGAGGAATACATGTGTTCTCAAGCAGGAAGTGATTGAAAGTGAAACAAATGCCTATAAATTTGAGAAATTTTGATGAAACATATATGCTATGATGTGCATAAACTGAAGATAGTAATGTACCAGTGTTGAATAAAAATGAACGTCAAAATACACATCATGTCTCATAGAGTCTACTTGCATTGATGTTCAACTGGGTCAGTTACTGTAGAAATATTAGGATTTGGGGGGGAATTAATAATACAATTTATTTTAGCACTAGCATGCCACAGAATGTAGAGGAAAGATCAATGGATTTTTAGTTATAGCACTAATAATCTAACATTTAGTGACTATTTTGGATAGTCTAGAAATTACATAAGGCTATGTAACATATTTTTTTATTTAACATTCATCAAAGCTTGGAATTTTTGTAATATTTCTTCTTTTTTCTTTTTTTATTTTTTCAGTTGTTGATTGACCTTCATTTTGTTTATTTGTATGTGGTGCTGAGAATAGAACCATGTGCCTCACACATGCTAGAAAAGCATGTTATCTCTGAGCCACAAACCCAGCCCCTCCACTTCTATCTTAACATCATACACTCATGTCCCTCTTCTTTACTCACTTTCTTCCTCATTTTCCCCCTTCTCTCCCTTCCTTTTTGGTTTCCCCTCCATATCTATTTTTCTCTCATGTCATTACAAACAGTAGTATGCTATGAAATTTAAATTTAAGACTGTTTTTTATAGTCATTCTTTTTCTTGAGAAAATTTAAAAATTATAATCACCTGATAGATATATTACAATACATTTATTATACATATGTATCTATATTCATGCATATGCATTACATATATTATATATATATATATATATATATATATATATATATATATATATATATATATATATTCAAAAGTACTTTGATTTTCCTGTTAGAAATAATATAGACCAAGTCTTTCTTAATTCTCAATTCTTCCATAATTAACATCTTACAGTGAAAATCAAATAAACATATTTAAGTAAACAGGTATCATTCTTATTTATCAATACTGATAATTTAAAGTTTTATATCACATTAAGCTGTAATGTGGCATATTAACTCTTATGAATTAGAGAAATTTTATTTGAACAACCTATTATTTAATGACCATATGCACTGACATTTTAAATGGCTTTCTTGTGATTTCAATTTCTATCAATTGTGTATTAATTGCAAATACTTATTTTAGTAGTTTTCATGTTCATAATTGATATAAAGTCAATTGTTTAATTCTTCTTGTAAGTAGTTACTTATTACAGTGGGGACATTATTAATAATACTACATCTTTATAAGAAAAATGGTACAAATTTATTTTCATGCAAAATTAAGAATAATTGTATGCTCTAGATGTTTGATTGTTGATACATATAACAAAGAGCTTTTGATGAGTCTCTTCCCCAGTAAAACATAAAATGCAAAGATATAGTTAGGTTTGTATGTCCAAATAAAGATAAGAAAAAATACACATTATCAGCTAGAAACTATTAAATAAAAGATGAAAAGAACAATCCAACACATTGTACGAACTTGTCAGATGAGGTAGTATTCTGGAAGAATAGCCTAAGACTAGACCTTGTCCATGACAAAATATTCACGAAAAAAATGAAATATGAAAAGTGTAGAAAATGCTATGAATTTTTCATGAAGTTAGGTGAATTATCCTTTAATCTCAATTTATGTGCATTTTCTGGTAAAATAAATTTGTGATATTCACAAAACAAAGTTTCTGTATAGCAAAATGAATACATCTGAACCCATTTTTAGCTGATTTCTTCCCACTAAATTTTAAACCTTTATTTATTTATTTATTTTTATTGGTTGTTCAAAACATTACAAAGCTCAAGATATATCATCTTTCATACATTTGACTCAATTGGGTTATGAACTCCCATTTTTTCCCCAAATACGAATTGTAGAATCACATCAGTTACACATTCACATTTTTACATAATGGCATATTAGTGACTGTTGTATTCTGCTACCTTTCCTATCCCCTACTATCCACCCTCTCCTCCCCTCCCATCTTCCCTCTCTACCTCATCTGCTATTGTTCAATTCTCTCCATTGTTTCCCCCTCACTTCCCCTCACAACATCTTATATGCAATTTTGTGTAACATTGAGAGTTTCCTACAATTTTCATAAGCTTTCCCTTCTCTCTCCCTTTCTCTCCCCCCATTCGTCTTTGTTTAATGTTAATCTTTTCCTCATGCTCTTCCTCCCTGTTCTGTTCTTATTTGCTCTCTTTATAACAGAGAAGACATTTGGCATTTGTTTTTTAAGGATTGGTTAGCTTCGCTTAGCATAATATGCTCTAATGCCATCCATTTCCCTGCAAATTCTATGATTTTGTCATTTTTTGTGCTGTGTAATACTCCATTGTGTATAGATGCAACATTTTTTTTATCTATTAATCTATTGAAGGGCATCTAAGTTGGTTCCACAGTCTAGCTATTGTGAATTGTGCTGCTATGATCATTGATGTGGCAGTATCCCTATAGTACGCTCTTTTAAGATCCTCAGAGAACATTCCAAGAAGGGTGATAGCTGGGTCAAATGGTGGATCCATTTCCAGCTTTTCCAGGAATATCCATACTTCTTTCAAAATTGGCCTCACCAATTTGCAGTCCCACCAGCAGTGTACAAGTGTATCCTTTTCCCCAAATCCTCGCCAACACTTATTGTTGTTTAACTTCATAATGGCTGCTGATCTTACTGGAGTCAGATGGTATCTTAGGGTGGTTTTGATTTGCATTTCTCAGACTGCTAGAGATGGTGAGCATTTTTTCATGTACTTGTTGATTGATTGTATGTCCTCCTCTGTGAAGTGTCTGTTTAGGTCCTTGGCCCATTTGTTGATTGGGTTATTTGTTATCTTATTGTTTAATATTTTGAGTTCTTTGTATATTTTGGATATTAGGGCTCTATCTGAAGTGTGAGGGGTAAAAATTTGTTCCCAGGATGTAGGCTCTCTATTTACCTCTCTTATTGTTTCTCTTCTTGAGAAAAAACTTTTTAGTTTAAGTAAGTCCCATTTGTTTATTCTTGTTATTAACTCTTGGGCTATTGATGTCTTATTAAAGAATTTGGAGCCCGACCCCACAGTATATAGATCATAGCCAACTTTTTCTTCTATGAGACGCAGTGTCTCTGATTTGATATCTAGCTCCTTGATCTATTTTGAGTTAACTTTTGTACATGGTGAGACAACGGGATTCAGTTTCATTTTGTTGCACATGGATTTCTAATTTTCCCTGCACCATTTGTTGAAGATGCTATCCTTCATCCATTGCATGTTTATAGACACTTTATCAAATATGAGAAAGTTGTAATTTTGTGGATTGGTTTCTCTGTCCTCTATTCTATACCATTGGTCCACCTGCCTGTTTTGGTACCAGTACCACACTGTTTTTGTTACTCTTGCTTTGTAGTAAAGTTTGAACTCTAGTATCGCTATACCTCCCGATTCACACTTCCTGCTTAGAATTCCTTTTGCTACTCTGTGTCTTTTGTTTTTCCATATGAATTTCATGATTGCTTTATCATTTCTACAAGAAATGCCGTTGGGATTTTGATTGGCATTGCTTTAAACCTGTATAGAACTTTGGGTAATTTCGCCATTTTGATGAATTTAGTTCTGCCTATCCATGAACAGGGTACATTTTTCCATCTTCTAAGATCTTTTTCTATCTCTCTCTTTAGGGTTCTGTGGTTTTCACCTCTTTTGTTAGGTTGATTTCCAAGTATCTTATTTTCTTTGAGGATATTTTGAATGGAGTGGTTTTCCTCATTTCCATTTCAGAAGTTTTGTTGCTGATATACAGGAATGCCTTTGATTTATGCGTGTTGGTTTTATATCCTTCATTTATTAACTCTAGCAGTTTCTTTGTAGACCCTTTTGGGTCTGTTAAATATATTACCATGTCATCCACAAATAGCGATAATTCAAGTTCTTCTTTTCCTATTTTTATGCCTTTAATTTCATTTGTCTGTCTAATTGCTCTGGCTAGTATTTCAAGAACTAAATTGAATAGAAGTGGTGATAGAGGGCATCCCTGTCTTGTTCCAGATTTCAGAGGGAATGCCTTCAGTTTTCTCCATTTAGGATGATCCTAGCCTGAGGTTTAGCATATATAGCTTTTACAATGTTGAGGTAAGTTCCTGTTATCCCTAGTTTTTCTAGTGTTTCGAACATAAAGGGATGCTGAACTTTGTTGAATGTTTTACTACATCTATCGAGATGATCATATGGTTCTTGTCTTTAAGTCTATTGATGTGGTGAATAGCATTTATTGATTTCCGTATATTGAACCAGCCTTGCATTCCAGGGATGAATCCTACTTGATCATGGTGCACAACTATTTTGATATGTTTTTGTATTCAATTCACACGGATTTTATTGAGAATTTTTGCATCCAACTTCATTAGAGATGTTGGTCTGTAGTTTTCTTTTTTGAAGTGTCTTTGTCTGGTTTTGGGATCAGGGTGATTTTGGACTCCGAGAATGAATTTGGAAGAGCTCCTTATTATTCCATTTCTTGATATAGCTTGAATAGTATTGGTATTAATTCTTCTTCGAAGGTTTTGTTGAACTCCGCTGTATACCCATCAGGTACAGGGCTTTTTTTGATTGGTAGTCTTTTGATGGCTTCTTCCATTTCTTTCTTTGTTTTTGGTCTGTTAAAATTGTGTGTGTCTTCTTGACTGAATATGGGCAGATCGTATGACTTAAGAAATTTATCGATATTATAAATATCTTCTATTTTATTGGAATATAGGATTTCAAAATACTTTCTCATTATCTTCTGTATTTGTGTACTGTCTGTTGTGATATTGCCTTTTTCATTCCGTATGTTAGTAATTTGAGTTCCCTCTCTTCTTCTCATCCTTAGCATGGCTAAGGGCCTGTAAATCTTATTTATTTTTTCAAAGAATCAACTTTTAGTTTTATCAATTTTTTCAATGTTTTTTTTTTGTTTCAGTTTCGTTGATTTCTGCTCTAATTTTAATTATTTCTTGTCTTCTACTACATTTGCTGTTGTTTTGCTCTTCCTTTTCTAGGTTTTTGATGTGTACTGTGAGTTTATTTATTTTTTGTTTTATTCTTTTTTTGAGGAAAGAACTCCAAGAAATGAATTTCCCTCTTAAAACTGCTTTCTTTGTGTCCCATAGATTCCAGTATGTTGTGTCTGTATTGTCATTTGATTCTAAGAATTTTTTTATCTCCTCCTTTATGTCTTCCGTAACCCATTGATCATTCAGTAGAATATTGTTCATTTTACATGTGATGTAGGATTTTTCCTTCCTTCTATTCTCATTGATTTCCAGTTTCATTCCATTATGATCAGATATGGTGCATGGTATTATCTCCACGCCTTTATATTTACTAAGAGTTGCCCAATGGCATAATATATTTCTAACTTGGAGTAGGATCCATGTGCTGCTGAGAATAAAGTGTATCCACTTGATGATGGTTGATATATTCTATATATGTCGGTTAAGTCAAGGTTATTGATTGTGCTGTTGAATTGTATAGTTTCTTTATTCAGTTTTTTATAGAGGATCTGTCTAATGGCGAGAGCGGTGTGTTGAAGTCACCCATAATTATTGTGTTGTAGTCTATTTGACTCTTGAACTTGAGGCGAGTTTGTTTTATGAGCGTTGCAGCTCAATTGTTTGGTGCATACCAATTGATAATTGTTATGTCTTGTTGGTGGATGGTTCCTTTTAACAATATATAGTGTCCTACTTTATCCCTTTTGATTAACGTAGGTTTGAAGTTGATTTTATATGATATGAGTATGGCCACTCCTGCTTGCTTCCGAGGGCCATGTGAGTGGTATGATTTTTCCCAACCTTTCACTTTCAGCCTGTGTATGTCTTTACCTATCAAAAGAGTCTCCTGAAGGCAGCATATTGTTGGATTTATTTTTTTGATCCAGGTTACTAGCCTATGTCTCTTGATTGGTGAGTTTAGATTTTTAACATTTAAGGTTACAATTGAAATATGATTTATACTTCCAGTCATGTTTATTTATTTATTTATTTTAATTTGGGTAGTTTTTACTTTTTGGTTATTTTCTTACCCCTTTACTGAGATACCTCCCGCTGTTCGTTTTGGGCACTATTTTTCAATTCCTCTTCTTGTAGTATTTTGCTCAAAATGCTTTGCAGTGCTGGTGTTCTGTCTGCAAATTCTTTTAGCTTTTGTTTATCAAGAAAGACTTAATTTCATTGTCAAATCTGAAGCTTAATTTTGTTGGATACAGTATTCTTGGTTGGAATCCATTATTTTTCAGTGTTTGAAATACATTGTTCAAAGATCTTCTCGCTTTCAAAGTCTGTGATGAAAAATCAATTGTTAACCTAATTGGTTTACCCCTGAATGTTATCTGCCTACTTTCTCTCGTAGCTTTTAATATTCTCTCCTTGTTCTGTATGTTGGCTATCTTCATAATTATATGTCTTGGAGTTTGTCTATTATGGTTTTGAATGTTTGAGGTCCTGTAGGCTTCCAGGATATGGCAATCCATTCCATCTTTCATCTCTGGGATGTTTTCTAGAATTATTTCATTTAATATGTTGTCCATTCATTTGGTTTGAATCTCTATGCCTTCTTCTATCCCGATGACTCCCAATTTTGGTTTTTTTATGACATCCCATATCTCGTGAATAGTTGCTCATGGGATTTAAGCATGTTTTCTGTGTTGACTATATTCTTTTCAAGTTAACAAACTTTGTCTTCATTATCTGATGTTCTGACTTCTACTTGATCTAGTCTATTTGAAATATTCTTGTTTGAGTTTTTAATTTGGTTTATAGTTTCCTGCATTTCTAGAATTACTGTATGATTTTTTAAAAGATCTCTATCTCCTGGTAAACCTTGTTCTTTGCCATTTGAATTTGGTTGTTTAATTCATTTTCAAAATATACTTTTATTTCTTGGACTTGCTGCCTCATGTCTTCTCTATTATTCCTTTCCATCTGAGTTAGGTATGACTTAAGTTTTTTCCCTATCCCTGTTTCTGATGCTTCTAGGTTCTCCTGTAGTATTAAGTTGTCCTTCATTGTTTCTACACCTTTTTTTCCCCTTGTTTTTTCATGATGTTCACGTTATTTTCTGGCTCTATTTGATTGCTGTGTTTCTGCTCTCTTCTATAGATTTGTTATGGGTTTATATATCTCTGTTTTCTCTCCTTTGTGTTGCTAGACTATGCCTGCTTAAGTGGATTTCGCTGTTAAGGAATTCTGACAGCCGAGCTCCAGTGATGTCACCTCTCTGCTGTGGTGGGCCCCAGGCTCCTTGCCGGAGTGTCCGAATTGGGTGGGTGGACTGGATTGTCTCTGGTTGGTTTCAGCTCCCGGTCGCTGGAATGCCGGCAGTCTCCAGCCACCCAGTAGCGCGGGCAGCGGATGGGCTGTCGCCGGCGGGTGGGTGATCTCTAGCCACACAGTTGCGCGTTCGGTCGTCGGCAGGCGAGCGTTCTCCAGCCGTCAAGACATGCCGTCAGCAGGTGGGCTGGCGCCGGCAGGAAGCTGGTCTCCAGTTGCCCAGTCACACTGGCAGCGGTCTGGCGTTCTCCAGCCACCCAGTCAGGAGGGCCTGGCCTCTAGTCCCCTGGTTTATCCTGCTAGTCCTGATTTCTCCTGCTAGACCAGATTTCTCCTGAGTGATGCTTCTCGGCAGCTCAAACTGTTCTCCGGGTCTGCCGTTTGTTGGGTGGGGAGGGTGTCTATTGTGAACCCTGGAACTCTATTGTTTTAATATTTTCCGCTTGCCCCTCGCCCCGCACTGGCTAGACAAGTTTCATTTTTGCCGCTGATGGGAAGGGGAGATGAAGGTCAGGTGCCTCTAGTTTTCCCCCAGTCTTTATGCAGACTTGCTCTGATTATCCCTCCCCCAAAAGCCTAGGAGAGATTTTATGCGAATTTTCCTCTGTATGTGAGATGAGCTGAGAAACACACACCTGTTTTATTGTTGCAATCTGTCTGGGAGTGGTGGTGGTTACTTCAGCTCTCCAAGATGGTGGCTGCTGGTTTCCTTTGTGGAGTTTCCACTTTGGGGGATAGAAATGTACTGCTAACTTTCCCGTCTGAAATCCCAAATTCAGCTGGGGGCTCAGTGGATGCTCAGCCAGCAGGATTCCACAGAATCTGCAGCAACGTTTCTCCCTGCTTGCTGGTCGCTTCTCGGTGGTGCCTCACCATTTGTAGACACGGGGCAGGTCACGCGGATCAATCAGAATGGATCTCCGGTTGCACAAGTGGCTTGTGTTTGAGACTCAATTACCGGACCTCGGTGGTGGAAATCATTCTTCTAGATTTCGGTAAACACCCATTTTCCTGTAAGATCCTAACAAGATAATTTTTCATCGTTCTAACTCATTATTCACCTGCGCAGTGGCAGGGTACACTGGGTGTGATACACTGTCTTCACAGTCATCTTGCAATGCCGAAATATTAGGATATGGATGCACCATTTACTGAAAACTGTTTCAGTACTAGGAAAAAATATGTATTTCAGGTGGATGAATATTTCTGAGAATAATTTTTTAAAAAGTGGATTGTAAATCCACATACATGAATATGAATGAATTTAGGGAGTGCATAATAAGACACAAATATTTCATATTTTGAAAAATCCGTAGAGTATATATATATATATATATATATATATATATATATATATATATATACACACACACACACAGACGTTAAAAACTAGCAATATATATGTCAATTGAAATTCATCATGAAATACATATCATCCACAGACCCAAAAATATTCATATACTTAACATGGATTTATGTATAATGTTGTTCAACTAGGAGGCTTACCCATAGGTTGAATTTTCAGTTCCAACAGCATTTAGTCACCTCACAAAAATGTACGTGTGATACCAGGTACGATTCTATATGTGCATATAAAATTACATGTGCTGAATAGGCTACAGAGAAAGGGAGACAGGAATTTACATATTTGTTAACTTTCAAAACACACGGAGAACTATTTCAACAAAAAATTGACTAGATTTATAACTTCTAACCTATATAATGCAAAAGGCAATTCCAACTATACACCATGCCTCCTCTGAACTGCTTGTATTTCTATTCTGTTTGAGTTTTTATTCTCTATCATATTACGATTAGTAGTCAGAGTCTAGTAGGGTAGGGGTTAGCGTCAGGGATTCAGTATTTCGAATGGAAAATTGGAAAATGAATCCAATGTGTATGCAAATATGTGCTACACAAAATCTTCCCACTCCTCCAGAACAATGGCTTGACATTATCTTCGCCCCAAGTAAGACATAATTAGAGGAGAAGAGTTAGAAAATCAGTGAATACTTATCTGGAATGGAATATGCTAAGGAGTTCACTACCTTGGAGGTGGTAGAGGAGTTTCCAAAAGTAAGGGACAGGGTGAACACTCCACAAACATGGAGCTCTGCTGGCCTAAAGACTTCTTGAGAAATTGCCTCTGAGTTTGGGCACTTGAAACACATGTTGTTATCAGGAGCTTTAGCTTCCTTTGTAGTGAGATCATCAAAGCTGGGTCTGCACCTATGTGACCTGTAAAACATAGTTTCTTATTTTCCAATGAACATGAGGCAGCAGTCCTGAATTTGATCTTTGTAGGTAAACTGTGGCCACTGGGTTCTAAGTGTCTCCCTGTGTGGACTGTGAAGCCATTTGTTCATCCTCCAATTTTCATGGTGTTTCTTGCTGCTACAATGGGAGTTTGGTATTTGCTTCATGAAATACACGGAGTTCAACTGGGACACAGTGCAGGAGGGAGTTCTGTCACGTGTGGTATTTCAATTTCTGCAGGAGAATGCACCAACCATGCTTCTATATCACATTGCTTGCCCCATTGACCATAGCAAATCGATTCTGAACATTGCCCTGAAACCTCTCCAAATAACAAGATGCCTTTACTTAGAAGGGACTGCTGGCTGCATCATGTCAGTCACAAGCCATTTGGAAGCCAATGGCAGATCCACATGGCCCCACCACAGATGTTTTATCACACACCTGCCTACCACTGCTGTAGGCCCACTAATCATCAGGCTCCAACTTATTGGCATCTCTGTTTTACACAATTTTCATTAAAACCAGTCAATCAAGGCAGTGTCTGTTATACTCATGATCAGCAACAGGAAATCCAAAGGTTCTCCTGTGCCAGCTGGTCATGGAAATTTCAAAAATTTCATGGTATTTTTCTAGCCATATTTCAACAATGAAGGTGGAGGCTCTGTGAGTTTCAGTTCATTCCAGAACCATTAATGTTGACGAAGCTCATTTCAATGAAAGCTCTGGAGAAATCTCACAGGCAATGCTTCCCAAAGAATGGCCAAAAGGTCAAATGAAGCCAGGCCCATTGAGTTCTACAATGTGAGGTCCATGTGACTTTTGACTCTCAACTACGGCTGCCAAGTCTTTCAGAAGAAAATTATGTGATATCTTGGCTGTGATTCCCAGTGCTCTGTTGAAAGCCACCCTGGGCCTTGATCTCAGTTTCCAAGGGCGACTCTCATGCATGGCCTCCTAAAATCCCAACACAATTAATGGCAATACTTTTCTGAGGTCAGTTCCAGAACTCAGTCTCTAAGGGGAAAAACACCAGAGTTCATGTCAAGGTGGACCCAGTCATCTCTTCCAATCACCACACTAACAACCACAATTAAAACCAAAACAATCCCACATGGCCCTCATGTTCTTTTATATAGACACTCATCATAACCTATCGCTGGAAGTTTCCACGAGGGGCGAAGCCCAAGACAGTCTCCTAAATAATCTCTCTTGCCCCTAGTTTGCCTAAATTCAGGGTGGCCTGGACACCATTCCTGTGAACCAGGAGTGTTCAAATAGGCCTTCTGTTAATACTTCTCTGCTTCTCCAATTTGAGGCGTATTGACTGTGCAGTTTGGATTCTTTATGTGAATTGTAGTCACGGGAAAACTCAAGCAATTTAGGGCTTTGAAGAAATGATTTGGCCCAAAGGATCCCTATTCTAACTTGATGGAGGTCAGGAACCTCACAGAGAATGGGGAGAGACTTCATCCACAATAACTGCACTTTTGGCCATTTTTGTTTTGGATGCACACATGTGATGTTTCTTTAGATTCTTCAGGGGTTGAGAATCTAAGCCACGGCCTCACACAGGGCCAAGAGGCTGATTCAGACACTTCCATTTTCAAAGGAATTAAGCAAAGATCCACAGGTGATGTCCATTCATTTCCATTTGAACCTGTTTTCTTCAGGCTTCACAAACGGATGTCTTGAGGCAAAGACCTTCCTGACATTCAGGGCAACAGAACAATAGGTAAGCAAAAGGCCCAAAGCAGGGTTTCTCCACTGAGACTATCATGGTCACACTTATATCTGAGTTTTCTGAGATGCTCGACATTCCCTTCAGCTATCCAGTACATGGCCATGTCACAGGGCTTGGAACTGCTACATATCTTGGACACAAAACCATGAGCCTATTCTGGAGAGTAGCCAGAATTCATGAAGAATGCAGGAATTTTGGAAGATAGCACATGTTGCCCATCGATCAGGCAAGCTGAAATCCATTCATAAATTCGGCAGGATGAATGCTGGGAAGCTTTCTGCTAGACAGGAGACAACAATTGATGCATTCAGTTTTCTAATATCTAAAACCATGCACATAGTGGGATACACAGACATAGAAACACTTGCTTGCCAAACAACTTACTATAAACAGTTCACTCCAAACCAAACAAACCGCCTTTCCTACCTATTCTCAGAACATGAGACAAAACCACAAACCCACACCGACAACCACAGAGGCACCACCTTCTACAAAGTATGTCTGTGACTATCCAGAGTGTCTTCTGACTGGTGGGCCAACTTATGTTCCCCGGAAAACACCAACTCTGTGAACTTGTCAGGAGCCAGCGGTGAGCCACCATCTGCTTTCTCAGGAAAGGCCCCTCTTCTGAGTTTTCCTGGCAGTTGGCCATCCTCATATCTGTAGGTACCATGAAAGACTGACTCTGTCCTTGGTAAATCCAAACAAGTGAGCCCACTGGGACTGGGACTGGGACAGGCTCTTGGTACCTTGCTTCCTGGATCCCAAGTACCGAGAGTTCCATGACCAAGGAAGTGAGGTGAGGTCACTTCCTTCAGGAACTGAATGAGGTCACTGCTTTGGCAACCACTTTGTCCTAACAGTTGCTTCCAAGGGTCCCATGAGATCGAGGCTTCTCCTACTTCCTGTGACACTTTCACAAGTTAGAATGGTATATGAACCATAGGCACCCAGGAACAGGTCTCCAAACAGGACTGTTTGTGTCCATCATCTCTACATTATGAACAGAGAGGCTGATTCAGACACAACCCTTCATCCTGACCAGGTTGTTTGCAATGGAAGATGACGTTTGCTCTCTCAGGTCCTTCATGGCTGCCTACATCTTCTCCAGGGATCACTTCTTCATGGACATTTGAGTTTTACAACAGGTGGAAGATTCTCTACATTCCTGTATTGTAAGACCAACTTGGTCCCTGCTCTTCTGTAAAGTTAGATTGAGGAAACAGTGTATGGTTAGGGTTAATAACAGGTTTGATTTGGGTTAGGAATTATTCTAATTGATGAATAATGGTATTGGGAACCTGTGATATTTATAAGAATATATAGGTGAAATATAAGTATGAAAACAAAAATCTAGGTAAGATTTGAAGCCCAGAAGGGCATTGCGCTATTGATTGGGATACTTAGCTTTGATATACGTTCTGCACAGGTGTTTCAGATAAATCGATAATCAATGGCATAGGACCTTGTACCTTGGATGATTGAATGTAGAAGTGAACATCCACTAGAACAGGGATAGTCGGTAGGATTAGGAAGATATTCGATAAGTTTCAGAAGAAGACTGAGTACAGAATTTGGACCAAAAGTTCTTTAGCAATAGTGTATCGGGTAGAGAGTGAATGTAAATGTCAGCACACGTGAAGGGTCAGTCACAATGGTGAACTGGGGAAAATATTTAGGTAAGCAGACATCAATAGAGACATTAGGAAATCAGGCAAAGTATAAATTGAGTGATAGGATTAGACATTTGCAGCAGGGTTGAGGTTCAAAATATAGTCTTAAGAAGAAACAAATATGTAGTCACCAATAGGATTGACATTTGAGAGCATTAGGCACACTGGACATGAATGTTTTCAGTAATCTATGCTCACTTTTCATTTAGGCTTTGATACAATCATAAGTGTGACCTCTTCTTTTTGTGTCCAGAATATTACTGTGATAAAATGTATATGTAGATTAGGTGACATGAGTATTTCTTCCACCATTTCTGGGAGCAACATTTTGAAGATGAAAAAATTAGTATTGGGGTTACAAATAGATTTACTCTGTGTCTATGAACATAGAGATAATTTATGAATAGACGATACTGTGATTAAATATTATAACTTGTTCCAACTTTAAATATTCGATTGAATTGATATCTGAAAATAAACAGAAAATCGTATATTTATATGCAATCATTCATTCAAACCAGAAATACATCTAATGGTAATATTAGGGTTATGGTTTATCATGAAGAGTGTGTCAGTTTTTCTTCAAAATGATTATGGAAATCGAAAAAAAAAGCGTTTGGAAAGAAGTCTCATGAAAAAACAATCAAGTAACCTGGAGGAATACATGTGTTCTGAATCAGGAAATGATTGAAAGTGAATCAAACTCCTATAAATTATTGAAGTTGTTGATGAAATATATATCCTATGATGTGTATAAACTGAACAAATAGTAATGTACCAGTGTTGAATAAAATGAACTTCAACATAGACATCATATCCAAGGGGAATCTAGTTGCATTGATGTTAAACTGGGTCAGTTACTGTAGAAATATTAGGATTGTATGCACCACTCACTGAATTTAGTTTTCAGTACTAGAAAACAAATATGTAATTCAGGTGGATGAATATTTCTGAGAATAATATTGTGAAAAGTTGATTATAAATCCACATACATGAACATGAATGAATTTAGGTAGTATATGTAAGACACATATATTTCATATTTTGAAATATTTGGAGAGTGTATATATATATATATATACCCCCCCCACACACACACACAACACACACACCCAGACAATAAAATGTAGCAATATATATGCCAATCGAAATTCATCATGAAGTATATATCATCCACAGATGCAAAAATATTTAATTTACTGAACATGGATTTATGTATAATGTTGTTCTACTAGGAGGCTCACCCATAGGTTGAATTTTCTGTTCCAACAGCGTTTAGGAGGAGTGATCTCTTCTCACAATTTGTATCTTCCAAGTCAGCCACCTCACAAGAATGTACATCTGATACCAGGTAGGATTCTATATGTGCATATAAAAATACATGTGCTGATTCGGCTACAGAGAAAGGGAGACAGGAATTCACATATTTGTTAACTTTAAAAACACATGGAGAACTATTTCAATTAAAAATTAACTAGATTTATAACACCTACCCTATATCATGCAAAAGGCAAATGCAACTATACACCATGCCTCCTCTGAACTGCTTGTATTTCTATTCTGTTTGGGTTATTTTTCTCCATCATATTAGGATTTGTCATCAGAGTCTAGGAGGGTATGGGTTAGTGTCAGATGGCCCGGCTGGCAGGACACATCAACTTGGGTGTCGATCCTAGTTGGGGAGGAATGAAGGGACAAGAGACACGAGAGATGACAGCAAGACAGGAGTTCTGATCATGCTGCAAACTTTTATTATTCTCAGAGGGTATTTATATGCTGCGGATGGGAAATCTCTCTTATCGGCAGTTGCTGGATGTCTTCACAGGGTGAGATAACCTCAGGATGTTTCAGGTAGACAGATGGTAGCCGGATGTCAAAAGGAGATAGATGGCTGTGGGATGTCTCCCAGGCAGGTTGTGTCCCAGGGGGCTGTTTCTTGTGTCAGTCTATTTTTTGAAGGAGAACTTCCTTCTAGCCCCTGACATCTCCCCTTTTGTTATATAAAATATTCGACCATACCTTAAAGGCCATGGATTTAGGGGGTGATAGTGGCTCTGTTTCTCTAGGATGCCTTAGAATATCTCCTGATTTGAGCGAGCATCTTTCCTAGGAGATTTCGTGTTGGCTTTGGCATGTTTTTGGAGGAGACGTCTTTGAGGGGATAGCATGCCAACCGAGATGCACCAGAGCGTGTCATTCAGAGGTCTTGTGTTTGGGGATCCGTGGATCCATCCTCCTGCAGTCCTTCCTGGACCCTCCGTTATTATGGCCTAACGTGCTCATTCCAAGGGTGTGTCCTCCCCCAAGCGGAGGGGCCCATGGACAACGAACCCTTATTGCAAGGGTAGAAGATGGTTGCTCAGGGCTGTTACTTATAGCTTTCTGTAAGAAAGAGAGATCTGTGGGGATGTAAACTTAATAAGCCTGTGAGAAGGGTTGAACATTCTTTTAAATGTTGGCAGTGCTGTCTTCCATCTCCAGACCATGATAGTGGACCTGTATGGGCTTAGAAACCAAAATATTAATCTGTTCTTTAATAAATTGTACCAGCCTCTTTATAATGCAGGGGCCTATGGACACCATTAAAAGTAAACCCAACAAAGGGACTAATAGGGGAAGAAGGTAGGGTAGAAATCCATTATGCCGAATCCAGAGGGGATTTTCAAATAGTTCCCTTTGTCTCTTTTCTGGATCTTCTTGAAGCTGCTTAATTTTAATGCGTACTATGCCTGATTTATTGGCATTAAAGCAGCATCGTTCCCCTAAGGCTAAGCAAATACCTCCCTGGTTAGCTGTCAGCAAATCTAAGCCTCGTCTGTTTTGAAGGAACACTTCTGCCAGGGAATTTATTTGGTCCTGCAAATCTTTAAAGGTTCCTGATAAAGTTTGTACATAATTTATAAGTTGTTGAGACAGGCGATGGTAAGAGTGAATAGCCGTGCCTAAGCCACTGTACCTGTGCCCACAGCAGCTGTTATTCCAAGGCTGGCAATGAGTGGTAAAGCCTGTATTGCCCACCTATGTCTTTTGACTAAAGTGTCTAGGCTAGAAATTGGTAGAGGTTCATCTCCTGGGACAATAGTTATATCAGGGAGTAATAAAGCAAGAACACAACCAATGGTCCAATTCGCTGGAAGCATGGGAAGGCCGAGTTTCCTCCACACATAAAAACTGTGCCATTGGAGGGACAAAGAGATGGGGTGGGTGAGGAATAATTTTATACTGTTGAGCAATTTCCAAAGGAAGTAAGTCAAACATCAATATCATAGGTATTATTCTGCATCGCGCCTAAAAGAAATAATGTAAAAGTGCCTATAGGCTGTACTTTAAAGGGAAATCCGGGTTGGCATGTATTATCATTGTCCATGATAGAATTAATAGGAACTGCCATAGGCATGATTGCCCCTGCTGTCATGCAGAGCCAGCAATCACCAGCAAGGGTGGGGTTCGAATTATTAAGCTAGGAGAATGTAGTTTGCAAAATATCTAATGTATTGGTATCTAAACCTGGGAACTGGGATTTAGGCTACATTAAGGGATGATATGTGAGCTCAGGGATTTGGGGTTTCAAAAGTTTGATTATCTGAGGATGCTTGACAGAATAAGTGGGTCCTCCACCATCAGAGACCCCTGTAGGGGCCTTAATGGGCCAGTAGGAAGGTTTTCCGACAGTGCCTTGGCACCCAGCTGACTGTAGCTTGGTGTATTTGCCATCTCCTCCATGGTCAAAGAGAATGGGGGTATAATGAATAGTGGTCCCCCTGCTGCATGAGTTTTAGTTAGGGAGGCTTCAAAAAATTCTTCTCCCTGTTTATTAACACAAAGTGAAGCCGACGCATTACAAGAGACATGCATCGCCTGGGTATGCGTACAAGTTGCAGAACAATTTTGGAGAGCTTTACTTGTACTAGGGGGAATAATCTTTGGCTTGTTAACACATACCCATTTAGGCTGATGAACTCCTCCGAGATTATGGTCAACCTTGGCACGGAGGTAAGTCACCTTAGTCATGCAGTCAGCAGTCTGGGTCCAACTAGTGGGAGCCTCAGTCCAAAATCCTCCTTTGCATTCACGGGGGGGGGCAAAAAGGTACTCCATGATGTTGGAAATTGGAGGTCCAAGGCCTCCGTGTTCAAACCTGTTCAGCAGAAGTGCCTTAAGCAGGATGCTCGCACAGATTGTTGGCTGTATCTGAAATGGAGGAAAATTTGTCCTCACGGGGAGGGCCTCCGTCCCTGGGTTGAGGTAAGTAATTTACCTGTTTAACCAGGCATTCTGGTAACCATCTTGGGGATGCTTGCTCTTGGTCCAAAACACAAGCTGAGCCTCATCCCCTGATGAGGATAGGATCTGGGCGTTTTCATTTATTTGTAATGGGATTGCACCACATAACAGGCAAGCGAACAGAATTGGACGAAGGATGCCAGTGTCTGTCTGTGGCCAAATGGCCTTCACTGTCTAAGATAAGAAAAATAAGGGCAAATAATGCATGGTTAAGCGATCCCTGGGAGTGATAAATACAAGGGCGGAAGCCTTAAGACGGGATAGCCAAGTCTTTAAGCTAAGCTGGGCAAGTTCCACATGCCTTGGCCCTGAGAGTTGTATGGAATTTCAGTAGTATGACAAAATTGCAAGGTAGCACAAAACTGTTTAAACTTGGCACTGGTATATGCAGGACATTTATCTGTTTTAATATGTATTGGTTTACCCATTACGAAAAAGGCTGAAACAAGATGAGAAAGGACATCTTTGGTAGCCTCTCCAGAATGTGGTGATGCAAAACTAAAGCCGCTGAAGGTATCTATAGAAACGTATATATATTTGGTTTTTCAAAATTCAGGAAAATGAATAACATCCATTTGCTAAACCTGATTGGGCTGTAATCCTCGGGGGTTAACTCCCAAGTGTTGAATGGGGAGGGAGACAGTGCAACCAGGGCATGCTTTTACTATTTCTCATGCATGTTGCCTGGTAATTTTCCAAAGTAATAGATGGCTCTGGGAATTTAGATGGTGAAGATTTTGTAACTCCATGGCCTTTTGAATGGAGCCAACAAAAATTGGAAAGATGGAACGTGTTGCTGCATCAGCTTGGGCATTACCTTGTGTTAGAGGGCTCAGAAGGTCAGAGTGTGTCATGATGTGTCCTAAGGAAAATGCATGTTTTCTGGCCTGAATTAGCTGCTGAAGCTGGTGAAACAGAAAGGGGGAATTGGAAGAAGCCATAATGGTGGGTGAAATCTCCAGCAGGGGCACAGAAAGAGCAATGTAGGCACTGTCTGTATAAATATTAACAAGATTATCAAAAAACTTTATGAAAACTTGTGTTATGGTGAACAATTCCACAAACTGAGCTGACTGATAGACAGTATCAAAGGTGGTAGGCTTGTTATTGACAACAAAGACTGCACGGCCATTACTGGAACCATCTGTAAAGACAGTAAGTTCTTGAGGAATGGGAGCCTTTTGAGTAATTTTGGGAAAAATAAATGAATGTAACTGGACAAAATTTAAAACGGGGTCATTGGGGATGTGGTTATGAATTGTTCCCAAAAAGCCTGATAGGGCAATACCCCATTGATCCATGTCTCTAGTAAAAATTGTAGTAAGGGTTTGGTCCTTAGTATATGGAATTAAAATATTATCAGGGTCTTTGCCAAAATGTTGTCGAGAAAGCAAACGACCTTTAAAAATAAGAGAAGCTACCTGAGCAAGATAAACAGTAATAACCTTGGAGGATGTGGTGGATACAAGGACCAAAAGCAAGGGGCAGCCTTTATTTTTAAAATGTGGATCTCGCTGCCAAAATATTCCTGTGGGTGTATGAGGAGTGTGGAAAATAACCAGAACCAGAGGAAGGTTATAAGAAATTTGTGTAACAAACTTTTGGGCAATGGCTTCTGTGGCTTGGTTTAATGCATGTCATGCCTCTGGAGTAAGCTTTTGAGGGGAGGAGGGGTGGGAATCACCTATCAAAATATCATTAAGGGGCAAAAGTACACAAGTGGGTAATTTTAAATATGTTCCTAGCAATTGAATATCCCCCAGTAATATTTGAAAATCATTAAGTGTGTGAAGATGGTCCACACATAGTTGTATTTTAGGAATTTGGATCTGATTATCTTGAAGTTTAAGGCCCAAATAGGTATAAGGGTCCTGTGTTTGAAACTTATCTGGAGCTATCTGTAGTCCCAAGGTAGTGAGGTTTTGTAAAAGTCCAAGTAACAATTATTAAGGTCATGGGTATTAGGTGCAGCAATTAACAAATCATCCATATAATGTAAAATATAATTTTGTGCTCATCGCTCTCTCACAGGGTCTACTGCTTGAGCAACGTGTTTTTGGCAAAGACTAGAGCTGTTGGCCATACCTTGGGGAAGAACCTTCCATTGAAATCTCTGCATAGGGCCCTGAAAATTAATGTGAGGGAGAGTAAAGGCAAAATAGGGTCTATCCTCAGGATGTAAAGGAATGGTAAAAAAGCAATCTTTTAAGTCAATAACCATTTTACAATAGTTTTTTGGAATCGCCACTGGTGTGGGAATGCCTGGCTGTAGTGCTCCCATCGGGTGCATAACTTTATTAATGGCACACAAATATTGTAAAAGGCACCACTTGCCTGATTTTTTCTTGATAATAAAAATAGGAGTAATCCATGATGAGGTTGAGGGCTTTACATGGCCGGCTGCAAGCTGTTCCTGCACTAACGTGGAGGCAGCCTCCAATTTTTCTTGGGTAAGGGGCCACTGATCCACCAACACAGGGGTCTGAGTCTCCCAAATAATTTTATCTGCATGGGGTACAGGAGGGTCAGGGACTGACACTAAAAATCTGAATACACAAGTCCACATGTATTTGTTTTTGTATGGGTTGTATAGGCTCCACCAGTCCTTGTTTCAGTATCCCCAGGCCTGTACCAGGAACAAAATTCATAGGAAGCATTTGATGAGTCACCATGGAATTGGGACTGGCGAGAATAACTTCCAATAACTCAAAATATCTCCTCCCTATACGTTAACAGGGAGGTCAGAATCAACGAAAGGAGTGACAGTTGACTTATTACCATCTTTATCAGTGCAGCTAATACACCTAGAGCTGACCAGAGGATTTTTTTATTTTCCTATCCCTTTAAGGTCAGTCAAGGATGGAGTGAGGGGCTAACCTGATGGCTTGTATTTTTGAGAAATAATTGTGGCATCAGCTCCAATATCTAGAACTCCTTGGAATTCCTTTCTTTCAGTAAGTAAGGTAAGGGTGGGTCTATTGTGAGAAATGGGCTGAACCCAATACACATCAGAGAAGCCCAAGAAGGCAGTCCCCCGAGGTAGGTTTGGTTTTTGGAAATGCCTCCTGAATCCAAGGGAAGGAGAATTAATTGTGCAAGTCTTGTTCCTGCTGGGATGGTGGCAACTCCATTAATAGCAGTGGCCAGTATTTTTATTTCTCCAGTGAAATCATTATCATTAATGCCAACGAAGACCTGAACACCTTGTATGGTAGTGGAGGCTCTTCCAAGATTAAGGGCACATGTATGAGATGAAGGGGGACCCATAATTTCATTGGGTATTATCTGGGGCCCTTGCATTGGGTCTAATATTGTATTTGTGGCAGCACAGAGGTCCAATTTTGTGCTGCCTGGGGAGGCTAGTTGGAGGGAGGCAATTGTGGAGAAGGATTTTGTGGTAGGTTGGGAGTTTAGGAGGGAACAAACTTTATTGCTCCTGTGTTTGTCGTGGGGGATGTTGTGGCCGGGGACTGGCCCCGCAGGGAGTTTCCCGAGAAGTAGGAAGAAATAGGCTGTCTGAGGGCATTTGTCTTAGATCTACACTCACTGGCCCAGTGATGACCTTTACCACTTCTATGGAAAAGGGTAGCTGGGGGCGGTTAAGCCCCAGTTTGAGGAGACGCTATTCCTAGGCTTTGTTTGCCTGTGGGACACTCACATGCAAAATGGCCAGGTTGTTTACAAGTAAAGCAAGTACGTGAGCCAGGATTGTGAAAGGCCTTGGTAAAGGCGGTCCCTAAAGCCAGACCCATGGCATGGGCTGCACCCACGTCTGCACAGAGTCTAATAACTTCAGAAAGTTTCCCTTTATCCTTATGTGTTTGAAGAACATTCTGACATCCTGGGTTGGCATTTTCAAAGGCAAGATGTTTTACATAGGTGCTTTCACCTTCGCTTGGTAAATCCTATAGGCTGTGGCAGGGTCCTGAGAGGTCGCGGGTGTTCTGAATGGTAGAGAGCTGCTTCCTTCTCCAAGATAGCGTCCTCCCCAGGGGTCAATGTGTCTCTGGGATTTAAAACTGGATAAAGGTTGTTTTTAATCATTGGAGCCTTATTAATTAGGGTCGTATTTTGAGGGGGACCAGGAAGGTTCTCAGGGTCCTCGGAAGACTGAGAAGGTTCTATGTCTATACTAATGATGGGCATGCAGAGGGGGGACGAGAGGTCTTTTGCATAATCTCTTCCCCAATCCTGACAAGTTGTAAGGTACCATTGTCAAAGCGAAAACTTTTAAGAATTTCATTAATTAAGTTCCAGTAAGAAAAGGTGGGAACTGGCATTTTTTCTGGGCCAAATGATTCATAATAATCTTTTAAACAGTCTCCTACTGTAAGCCATTTTTGCCATCAATGGTCCCTTCAAGAGGAAACTATGGACACAATTCTCCTATGTATGAAAAGAAAAATTTTAAGTCCTTTTTCTTAACATGTGCCCCTCATGTCTTGAAGGACTCCTTGAGGCCTGAAATAAACAAATCATGTGACGATACTGCTTGTCACATGGTGCGTCACTCACCGTGCATCATGCCCACCTTCCTCCTGGATATGTCTCCTGGTGGTGTCTGCTGAGGCGATCGTGAGCTCCTCTTGACCAAGTCTTCCAGGAGGAAGGGGTTCCCCCTCAGTCAAAGGCTTGAGCCCCAGTCGGTGGGCGCCAGATGTCCCGGCCGGCAGGACACATCAACGTGGTCAGCGAACCTAGATGGGGAGGAATGAAGGGACAAGAGGCATGAGAGATGAGAGCAACACAGGAGTTCTGATCAAGCTGCAAAATTTTATTGTTCACACACGGGTATTAATATGCTGGATATGGGAAAGCTCTCTTATCAGCAGTTCCTGGATGTCTTCACAAGGTGAGATAACTTCAGGATGTTTCTAGAAGAAAGATGGCCACAGGATGTCTCAGGGACATATATGGCTACAGGATGTCTTCCAGACAGGATGTCTCCTGGGGGCTGTTTCTTGTAAGTGTCAGGCTGTTCTTTGAAGAAGAATTCCTTCTACCCCTGACAGTCAGGGATTCAGTATTTCGAATGGAAAATTGGAAAATGAATCCAATGTGTAGGCAAATATGTGCTACCCAAAAATCTTCCCACTCTCATTCAGAACAATGCCTTGACATTTTCTTCACTCCAAGTAAGACATAATTAGAGGAGAAGAGTTAGAAATCTGTGAATACATATCGGTAATGGAAAATGCTCAGGAGTTCACAACCTTCGAGGTTGTAGAGGAGTTTCCAAAAGTAAAGGACAGGGTAAAAACTCCAAAAACATGGAGCTCTGCTGGCCTAAAGACTTCTTGAGAAACTGCCTCTGAGATTGGGCACCTGAAATATATGTTGATGACAGGAGCTTTAGCTTCCTTTGTAGTGAGACCATCAAAGCTGGGTCTGCATCTATATGACCTGGAGGACATGGTTTCTTTTTTTCCTATGAACCTGAAGCAGTAGGGCTGAATTCTCTCTTTATAGGTAAACTGTTGCCACTGGGGGCTAAGTGTCTTGCAGTGTGGACTGTGAATCCATTTGGTCATCCTCCACTTTTCGTGGTGTTTCTTGCAGCTGCACTGGGTGTTTGGTATTTGCTTCACAAAATACGAGAAGTTCAACTGGGACACAGTGATGGAGGGAGTTTTGTCATGTGTGGTGGGTAAGGGTCTGCAGGAGAATGCACCAACCTGGCTTATATCCCACATAGCTTGCCCCCTTGACCACAGCAATCTGATTCTAAACATTGCCCTTCAACCTGTCCATATAACAAGATGCCTTTACATACAAGGGTATGGGGGCTGCACCATATCAGTCACAAGGCATTTGAAAGCCAATGGCATATCCACATCAGCCGACCACAGATGTTTTAACACACACCTGCACACCACTGCTCTAGGCCGACTACTCATCAGGCTCCAAGTTACTGGCATCTCTGTTCTACACCATTTTCATGAAACCCAGTCAATCAAGGCACTGTCTGGTACATTCATGATCAGCAATAGGACACCTAAAGGTTCTCCAGTGCCACCAGGTGATGGGAATTTCCAAACTTTAATGATATTTATCTAGGCATTTTTCATGGATGAAGTTGAAGGCACTGTGGGTTTCAATTTATTCAGGAACCATTAAATGGAGAAGAAGCTCATTTCAATGAAAGCTCTGGAGAATTCTAACAGGCAAGGCTTCCCAAAGACAGGCTAAAAGGTCACATTAAGCCAGGCATTTGAGGTCTACAATGTGAGGTCCATGTGTGTTTTGACTTGCAACGATGGCTGCCAAGTCTTTAAGAATAAAATCATGTGATGTCCTTCCTGAGATTTCCAGTGCTCTTTGGAAAGCCTCCCTGGGCCTAGATCTCAGTTTCCAAGGGCGACTCTCATGCGTGGCCTCCTAAAATCCCAACACAATACATGGCAATACTTCTTTGAGGTCAGTTCCAGAACTCAGTCTCTAAGGGGAATCACATAAGGGTTCAAGCCCAGGTGGACATAGCCATGTCTTCCAACGGCCACAAAAATGACCACAATTAAAACCAAAACACTCCCACATGACACACCTGATGCAAAGACCTTCCTGACTTTCAGGGCAACAGAAGAATCGCTAAGCAAAATGTCCAAAGCAGGGTTTTTCCAATGAGGCATTCCTGGTCTCACTGATATCTGAGCTTTCTGAGATGCTCGCTATTCCCTTCAGCTATCCAGTACATGGCCATGTCACAGAGATTTGAGGTGGTACATATATTTGACACAAAACTATGAGCCTATTCTGGAGAGTGCACACAATTCAGGAAGAAAACAGGAACTTAAGAAGTTAGCAGGTGTTCCTCATCGATAAGTCAAGCCGCAGTCCATTCATGAATTGGGCAGGATGAAAGCTGAGAAGCTTTCTACTAGACAGGACTCACCAATTGATGCATTTTCTTTTCTAATGTCTACAACCAGGGACACAGTGGTATAAACAGACATAGAAACACTCGCCTTGTCAAATGACTTACTAGAAACAGTTCCCTCCAAACTAAACAAACCGCCATTCCTACCTATTCTCAGAATATGAGACAAAACCACAAACCCACACCCACACCCACAAAGACACCTCCTTCCCCCAAGTAGGTCTGTGACTATCCGGAGTGTCCTCTGACTGGTGGGCCATACTATGTTCCAATGAAATGGCCTGTCCTGTCTCAGATCTGGTCTCCTTGGCCAACTCTGTGAAGTTGTCAGGAGCCAGCAGTGAGCCACTACCTACTTTATCAGGAAAAGCCCCTCTTCAGAGCTTTCCTGGTTTTGGCCGTCCTCACATCAGTAGGTAGCAAGAATGACTGACTCTGTCCTTGGTAAGTCCAAACAAGTGAGACCACTGGGACTGGGACTGCCTCTTGGTGCCTGGCTTCTTGGATACCAAGTTCAGAGAGTTCCATCAACAAAGAAGTGAGGTGAGGTCACTTCCTTAAGGAACTGAATCAGATCACTGCCTTGGTAACCACTTTGTCCTAACAGTTGCTTCCAAGACTACCATGAGATGGAGGCTGCCCCTACTTTCTGTGACACTTTCACAAGGTAGAATGGTATATCAACCATAGGCACCTAGGAACAGCTCTCCACACCAACCTGGTTTGGTCCATCTTCTCTACATTAAGAAGAGAGAGGCTGATTCATAAACAACCCTTCATCCTGACCAGGTTGTTTTCCATGGAAGCTGACTTTTGCTCTCTCAGGTCCTTCATAGTTGTCTACATCTTCTCCAGGGATCATTTCTGCATGGACCTTGAGGTTCTCAGGAGGTGGAAGATCCCCTACATTCCTGTATTGTAAGACCAACTCTGTCCCTGCTCTTCTGTAAAGTTAGATTGAGGGAACAGTGTATGGTTAGGGTTAATAATATGTTCAATTTGAATTAGGAATCATTCTGCTGGACGAATAATGGTACTGGGAACCTGCGACATTTATAAGTATATATAGGTGAAATATATGTATGAAAACAGAAATCTAAGTAAGATTTGAAGCGCAGAATGGGGATGGGCCCTTGATTGTGATACTTAGCGTTGAATTATGTTCTGCACAGATGTCTGAGATAGATCGATATACAATGGCATTAGACCCTGTACCTTGGATTATTGAATGTATAAGAGAACATCCAGTCAAAAAGGGATAATGGGTAGGATTAGGAAGATAGTCAGTAGGTTTAAGAAGAAGAGTGAGTATAGGATTTGGAACAAAAGTTCCTTAGCAATAGGGTTTGGATTAGAGTGTGAATGTAAGTGTCAACACAATTGAAGAGTCAGTCACAATGATGAACTGCGGAAAGTATGTAGGAAAGCTGATATAAATAGAGACATTATGAAATCAGGAAAAGTATAAAGTGAGAGATAGGATTAGATATTTTCAACAGGGTTGAGTTTGAATATATAATCTTAGCAAGAAACAAATATGTTGTCACAAATAGGATTGAATTTTGAGAGCATTAGCCAAACTTGATATGGATGGTTTTAGTAATCCATGTTCACTTTACATTTAGGCTTTGGTGCAAACATAAGTGTGACCATTTCTTTTTGTGTCCAGAATATTACTGTGATAAAATGTATATGTAGATCAGATGACATGAGTATTTCTTCCACCATTACTGGGAGCAAAATTTTGAAGATGTATAAATTAGTATTGGGTTTACAAAGAGGTGTACTCTGTGTCTATGAATATAGAGACAATGCATGAATAGACAATGGTGTGAATAAATAATATAACTGGTTCCACTTTAAATAATGGATTGATTTGATATCTGAAAATATATAAGAAATCTTATATTGATATACAATCATTCATTCCAACCAGTTATACATCTAATAGTAATATTAGGGTTATAGTTTATCATGAAGGGTGTGTGAGTTTTGCTTCAAATTTGATTATGGAAATCGAAAATAATATGTTTGGAATGAAGTCTCATGAAAAAACCAGTCAAGAAACATGGAGGATTACATGTGTTCTAAAGCAGAAAATGATTGAAAGTGAAACAAATGGCTATAATTTTACTAACGTATGGATGAAATATATATCCTATAATGTGCATAAACTGAAGAAATTGTAACATACCAGTGGTGAATAAGAATGAACATCAAAATACACATCATGTCCCATAGGAATCTACTTGCATTGATGACAAACTGGATCAATTATTGTAGAAATATTAGGATTTGTATCCACCATTCACTGAAGTTATTTTTCATTTCTAGGAAAAAAATATGTATTTCAGGTGGATGAATATTTCCGTGAATAATCTTGTGAAATGTTAACTCTAAATCCACATACATGAATATGAATGAATTTAGGGAGTGTATAATAAGACACATATATTTTATATTTTAAAAAAATTTAGTGTGTGTGTGTGTGTGTATATATATATTTATATATATATATATATATATATATATACACACACACACACACACACAGACATTAAAAATTAGCAATACATATGCCAATCGAAATTCACCATGAAATATATATCATCCACAGATCCAAAAATATTCATTTTACTGAACATGGATTTATGTATAATGTTGTTCAACTAGGAAGCTCACCCACAGTTTGAAATTTCAGTTTCAACAGCGTTTAGGCGGAGTGATCTATTCTCACAATTTCTATCTGCCAAGTCAGCCACCTCACAAGAGTGTACCTGTGGTACCAGGTAGAATTCTATATGTGCATATAAAAATACATGTGCTGAATAGGCTACAGAGAAAGGGAGACAGGAATTCACATATTTGTTTACTTTAAGTACCCATGGAACTATTTCAATTAAAAATTAACTTGAATTATAACACCTACACTTTATCATGCAAAAGCCAAGTCTAACTATACACCATGCCTCCTCTGAAATGCTTGCATTTCTATTCTGTTTGGGTTATTTTACTCCATCATATTAGGATTAGTAGTAAGAGTCTATTAGGGTATGGGTTAGTGTCAGTTATTCAGTATTTCAAATGGAAAATAGGAAAATAAATCCAATGTGTATGCAAATATGTGCTACAAAAAATTCCCACTATCATCCAGAACAATGCCTTGACAATATCTTCGCCCCTAGTAAGACACAATTAGAGAAGAAGAGTTAGAAAATCTGTGAATACATACCTGGAATGGAAAATGTTCAGGAGTTTACAACCTTGGAGGTGGTAGAGGAGTTTCCAAAAGTAAGGGACAGTGTAAACACTCCACAAACATGGAGCTATGCTGGCATTAAGACTTCTTGAGAAACTGCCTCTGAGGTTGGACACTTGAAGAATATGTTGTTGTCAGGAGCTTTAGCTCCCTGTGTACGGAGACCATCAAAGCTGGGTCTGCATCTATGTGACCTGGAGGATATGGTTTCTTATTTTCTAATGAACATGAGGAAGCAGTGATGAATTCTCTTTTTGTAGATAAACTGTGGCCACTGGGGGCTAAGTGTCTCCCTGTGTGGACTTTGAAGCCATTTGGTCATTCTCCAATTTACGTGGTGTTTCTTGCTGCTGCACTGGGTGTTTTGTATTTGCTTCACAACATACAAGGATTTCAAATGGGTCACAGTGCTGGTGGGAGTCCTGTAAGGTGTGGTGGGTCAGGGTCTTCAGGAGAATGCACCAACCAGGCTTCTATCCCACATTTCTTGCTCCCTTGACCATAGCAACCTGATTCTGAACATTGCCCTGAAACCTGTCCATATAACTAGATGCCTTTTCATATAATTTTCTGCTGGCTGCACCAAGTCAGTCACAAGCCATTTGGAAGCCAATGACACAGCCACATGGCCACACCACAAATATATTATCAGACAACTGCACACCACTGCTCTAGGCCCACTACTCAGCAGGCTCCAACTTACTGGCATCTGTGTTCCACACCATTTTCAAGAACTCCAGTCAATCAAGGCACTGTCTGGTACACTCATGAGCAGCAATAGGACATCCAATGGTTCTCCAGTGCCACCTGGTCATTGGGAATTTCAAAAATTTCATGGTATTTATCTATCCATTGTTCAAGAATGAAGTTGGAGGCACTTTGGGGTTTCCATTCATCCAAGAACCATGAAATGGTGAGGAAGCTCATTTCAATGAAAGCTCTGGAGAACTCTCACAGGCAAGGCTTTCCAAAGAGTGGTCAAAATGTCATATGCAGACAGGCCCATTGAGGTCTAAAATGTGAGGTCCATGTGTGTTTTGACTCTTAACTATGGCTGCCAAGTCTTTCAGAATAAAATCATGTGATATCCTGGTTGAGATTCTCAGTGCTCTGTGGAAAGCCACCCAGGGCCCAATCTCAGGTTTCAAGGGTGACTCTCATGCGTGGCCTCCTACAATCCCAACACAATTAATGGCAATACTTCTCTGAGGTCAGTTCCAGAACTCAGTCTCGAAGGAGAATCACACCAGAGTTCAAGCCCATGTCGACCCAGTCATATCTTCCAACCGCCACACAAATGACCACAATTGAAACCAAAACATTCCCACATGACCCTCATCTTCTTCCATATAGACACTCATCATAAACTCTTGCTGGAGGTTTCCATGAGGAGCGCAGCCCAAGGCAATGTCCAAAATATGCACCCTTGCCCGTCATTTGCCTAAAATGAGGGTGGCCTTGACACCCTTCCTGTGAACCAGGAGTGATTAAATAGGCCTGCCTTTAATACTGCTCTGCTTCTCCAATTTGAGGCCAACTGACTGTCAGGGATAGATTCTTTATGTGATTTGCCATCATGGGAGAACCCAAGCACTTCTGCAGGAGTTCAAAGAACTCATTTGACCCAGAGGATCCTATTCTCACTTGATGGAGGTTAGGAACCTAACAGAGGAAGGCAAGAAACTTCATCCACAATGACTGATATTTTTACCATTTTCGTTTTCAATACACACATGGGAACTTTCTTTATATCCATCAGGTGCTGAGAATCTAATCCATAGCCTGACCCAGAGGCAAGCAGCTGATTCAGACACATCCCTTTCGAAAGCAATTAAGCAAAGCACCACAGGTGATGCCCATTCATTTGCATTTAAAAACTGTTTACTTCAGGCTTCAAAAAGGAGTGGCCTGAGGTAAGGACCTTCCTGACATTCAGGGCAACAGAAAAATAGGTAAGCAGAAGGCCCAAAACAGTGTTTCTCCACTGAGACTTTCCTGGTCACACTGATATCTGAGTTTCCTGAGATGCTCGCCATTCCATTCAGCTATCCAGTACATGGCCATGTCACAGAGCTTGGAGGTGTTACATATCTTGGACACAAAACCATGAGCCTATTCTGGGTAGTGGCCAAAATTTAGGAAGAAAACAGGAACTTAGGAAGATAGTAGGGGTTGCCCATCCATAAAGCAACCTGCAGTCCAGTCATAAATTGGGTAGGATGAATGATGGAAAACTTTCTTCTAGACAGGACATATCCATTGATGCATTCTCTTTTCTTATGTCTACAACCACGGACACAGTGAGATACACAGATATAGAAACACTCACCTTGTCAAACGAGTTTTTAGAAGCAGTCCACTCCAAACCAAACAAATCGCCTTTCCTGCCTATTCTCAGAACATGAGACAAAACCACAAACTCACACCCACACCCACAAAGGCACTTCCTTCCCCCAATATGTCTGTGACAATCCGGAGTGTCCTCTGACTGTGGACCATATTGTTACCCTAAACTGGCCTGCCCTGTCTCAGATCTGGTCTCCGTGGCCAAATCTGTGAAATTGTCAGGAGCCAGCGATGACCAACTACCTGTTTTCTTAGGAAAGGACCCTCTTCAGAGCTGTCCTGGCATTTGGCCATTCTCACATCAGTAGGTACCAAAAAAGACTCTCTCTGCCCTTGGTAAAACCAAACATGTGATCCCACTAGGACTGTTACTGGAACTGGCTCTGGATGCCTGGCTTCCTGAATCCCAAGTTCAGAGAGTTCCATCACCAAGTAAGTTAGGTGAAGTCACTTTCTTCATGAAATGAATGAGGTCACTGCCTTGGCAACCACTTTGTCCTAACAGTTGCTGCCAAGGGTCTCATGAGATGGAGGCTGTTCCTACTTTCTGTGACACTGTCACAAGTTAGAATGGTATATCAACCATATGCACCGGGGAACTTCTCTCCATACAGGCCTGCTTTGGTCCATCTTCTCTACATTAAGAAGAGAGAGGCTGATTCAGACACATCCTTTCATCCTGTCCAGGTTCTTTACCATGTCAGAAGACTTTTGCTCTCTTTGGTACTACATAGCTCCCTACAACTTCTCCAAGGATCATTTCTGCATTGACCTTTGAGGTTCTCAGCAGGTGGAAGATCCCCTACATTCCTGTATTGTAAGACCAACTCTATCCCTGCTCCTCTGTAAAGGTAGATTGAGGGAACAGCGTATGGTTAGGGTTAATAACAGGTTCGAATTCAGTTGGGAATCATTCTGCGGGATGAATAATGTTATTGGGAACCTGCGAAATTTAAAAGAATATATAGGTGAAATATAAGTTTGAAAACCCAAATCTATGTAAGTTTTGAAGCCCAGAAGTGTATTGGGCCCTTGGGTAGGATACTTAGCTTTGAATTATGTTCTGCACAGATGTCTCTGATTAATCGCTATACAATGGCATAGGACCTTTACCTTGGATGATTGAATGTCGAAGAGAACATGCAGTCAAAAAGGGATAGTCGATAGGATTAGGAAGATAGTCAGTAGGTTTAGAAAGAAGAGTGAGTATAGGATTTGGACAAAAACTTTTTTAGCAATAGGGTTTCGGGTAGAGAGTGAATGTAAATGTCAGCACATGTGAAGAGTCATTCACAATGATGAACTGGGGAAAATATGTAGGAAAGTAAATATCAATTGAGACAAAAGAAAATCAGGCAAAGTATAATGTGAGTTATAGGATTAGACATTTTCAACAGGGTTGAGGTTGAATATATAATCTTAGCAAGAAACAAATATGTAGTCACCAATTGGATTGACATTTGAGAGCATTAGGCAACCTGGACATGGATGTTATTACTAATCCATGCTCACTTTCCATTTAGGCTTTGGTACAATCATAAGTGTGACCTTTGCATTTTGTGTCCATAATATTACTGTAATAAAATATATATGTAGATCAGGTGACATGAGTATATCTTCCACCATTTCTGGGAGCAATATTTTGAAGACGTATAAATTAGTATTGGGGGTACAAACAGGTGTACCCTGTTTCTATGAATATACAGATAATGCATGAATGGATCATACTCTGAATAAAACCTATACTCATTCCACTATAAATAATGGATTGAATTGATATCTGAAAAAATACAGGAAATCAAATATTGATATACAGACATTCATTACAACCAGTTATACATCAATGATAATATTAGTATTAGGATTTTCATGAAGAGTGTGTGAGTTTTGCTTCAAAATTGATTATGGAAATCGAAAATAATGTGTTTGGAAAGAAGTCTCATGAAAAGAGCAGTAAAGAAACATGGAGGAATACATGTTTTCAGAAGCAGGAAGTGATTGAAAGTGAAACAAATTCCTATATATTTTTGAACTTTTGGATGAAATATATATATTATGATGTGCATAAACTGAAGAAATAATAATGTCCCACTGTTGAATAAATATGAACGTCAAAATACATATCATGTCCCATAGGAATCTACTTGCATTGATGTTAAACTGGGTCAGTTACTGTAGAAATATTAGGATTTGTATACACCATTCACTGAAGTTAGTTGTCAGTACTAGGAAACAAATATGAATTTCAGGTGGATGAATAGTTTGGAAAATAATCTTGTGAAAAGTTGATTATAAATCCACATAAATGAATATGAATGAATTTAGGGGGTGTATAATAAGTCACATATATTACATATTTTGAAATATCTGGAGAGTATATATATATATATATATATATATATATATATATATAGAGAGAGAGAGAGAGAGAGAGAGGGAGACAGAGAGAGAGACATTAAAAACTAACAATATATATGCCAATCAAAATCCATCATGAAATATATATCATCCACAGATCCAAAAATATTCATTATACTGAACATGGATTTATGTATAATGTTGTTCAACTAGAAAGTTCACCCATAGTTTGAAATTTCAGTTCCAATAGCATTTACGAGGAGTGATCTCTTCTCACAATTTGTATCTGCCAAGTCAACCACCTCACAAGAATGTACGTGTGGTACCAGGTAGAATTCTATATGTGCATATAAAAATACATGTGCTTAATAGGCTACAGAGAAAGGGAGAAAGGAATTCACATATTTGTTAACTTTAAAAACACATGGAGAACTATTTCAAAAAAAATTTGCAAGATTTATAACTCCTACCCTATATTATGCAAAAGGCAAGTCCAAGTATACACCTTGCCTCCTCTGAACTGCTTGTACTTCTTTTCTGTTTTTTGTTATTTTTCTCCATCATATTAGGATTAGTAGTCAGAGTCTAGTTTGGAATTGGTTAGGGTTAGAGATTCAGTGTTTTAAAGGGAAATTGAAAAATGAATCCAATGTCTATGCAAATATGTGCTACCCCAAAATCTTCCCAGTCTCATCCAGAACAATGCCTTGACATTATCTTTTACCAAAGTAAAATACAGTTAGAGGAGAAGAGTTAGAAAATCTGTGAATACATATCTGGAATGGAATTTGCTCAGGAGTTCACAACCTTGGAGGTGGTAGCAGAGTTCAAAATAGTAAGGCAAAAGATAAACACTCCTCAAACATGGAGCTCTGCTGGCCTAAAAAATTCTTGAGAAACTGCCTCTGAGGTTGGGCACTTGAAATACATGTTGTTTTCAGGAGATTTAGTTTTTTTTATAGAGAGACCATCAAAGCTGGTTCTGCATATATGTGTCCTGTAAGACATGGTTTCTTATTTTTCATTGAACATGTGGCAGCAGTGCTGAATTCTTTTTTTTTGTAGCTAAACTGTGGACAATGGGGCTAAGTTTCTCCCTGTGCTAACTGGGAAGACATTTGTTCATCCTCCACTTTTAGTGGTGTTTCTTGCTGCTGCACTGGGAGTTTGGTATTTGCTTCACGAAATAAAGGAGGTCAATTGGGACACATTGTTGGAGGGAGTTCTGTCACGTGTGGTGGGTGAGGGTTTGCAGGAGAATGCAATAACCAGGCTTCTATCCCACATAGCTTTCCCCCTTGACCATAGCAACCTGATTCTGAACATTTCCCTGAAACCTCTCCATATAACAAGATGCCTTTACCTATTGGGTCTGTTGGCTGAAACCATATCAGTCACAAGCCATTTGGACGCCAATGGCAGTTCCACGTGGCCTCACCACAGATGTTTTGTCACACATCTGCTCACCACTGCTCTAGGCCCACTAATCAGCAGGCACCAACTAACTGGCATCTCTGTTCTACACCATTTTTATGAAACCCTGTCAATCAAGGCACTGTCTGGTATACTCATGATCAGCATCAGGACATCCAAAGGTTTTCCAGTGCCAACTGGTCATTGAAATTTCAAAAATCTCATGGTATTTATCTAGCCATTATTCAAGGAAGAAGTTGTAGTCACTGTTGGTTTCAATTCATTAAACCATTAAATGTTAAGGAAGCTCATTTCAATGAAAGCTCTGGAGAACAATCACAGGCAAGGCATCCCAAATAGTGGCCAAAAGGTCACATGAAGCCAGGCCCATTGAGGTCTACAATGTGAGGTCCATGTGTGTTTTGACTCTCAACTATGGCTGCCAAGTTTTTCAGAATAAAATCATGTGATATCCTGGCTGAGATTCTCAGTGTTCTGTGGAAAGCCACCCTTGGCCTAGATCTCAGTTTCCAAGGGCGACTCTCATGCGTGGCCTCCTAACATCCCCACACAATTCATGGCAATACTTCTCTGAGGTGAGTTCTACAACTCAGTCTCTAAGGAGTATAGTATTACACCAGAGTACAAGCCGAGGGGGACCCAGTCATCCCTTCCAACTGCCACACAAATTTCCAAAATTAAAACCAAAACATTCCCACATGGCCCTCATCTTCTTCCACATAGACCCTCATTATAACCTCTGGCTGGAGATTTCCATGAGGGGTGCAGCGCAAGAGAGTGTCCAAAATAAGCTCCCTTGGCCCTCATTTGCCTAAAGTCAGGGTGGCCTGGACACCATTCCTGTGAACCAGGAGTGATCAAATAGGCCTGCCATTACAACTACTCTGCTTCTCCACTTTGAGGCCTACTGACTGTGGGGTTTAGATTCTTTATGTGAAGTGGAATCATGAGAAAACCCAAGCACCTCTGCATGGCTTTGAAAAACTCATTTGACCCAAAGGATCCCTATACTCACTTGATGATTGTCTGCAACCTAATAGAGGAAGGAGAGAGACATCATCCACAATGACTGAATTTTGCCATTTTAGTTTTGGATGCACACATGGGATCTTTCTTTATATCCATCAGGTGCTGAGAATCTAAGCCACAGCCTCACACAGGGCCAAGAGGCTGATTCAGACACATCCCATTCAAAGCAATTAAGCAAAGAGCCACGGGTGATGCCCAATCATTTCCATATGAAAACTGTTTTTTTCATGCTTATCAAAGGGGTGGCCTGAGGCAAAGACCTTCCTGTCATTCAGTGAAACAGAAAAATAGGTAAGCAAAAGGCACAAAGCATGGTTTCTCCACTGAGACTTACCTGGTCACACTGATATCTGAGTTTTCTAAGAAGCTCGCCATTACCTTCAGCTATTCAGTACATGGCCATGTGACAGAGCTTGGGGTGGTACCTATCTTGGACACAAAACCATGAGACTATTTTGCAGATTGGTCAGAATTCAGGAAGAAATCTGAAACTTAGGAAGATAGTAGGTGTTGCCCATCGATAAGGCAACCTGCAGTGCAGTCATAAATTGGGCAGGATGAATGCTGGGAAGCTTTCTACTAGACAGGACACATTCATTGATGCATTCTCTTTTCTAATGTCTACAACCACGGACACAGTGTTATACACAGACATAGAAACACTTGCCTTGTCAGAAGACTATCTAGAAACAGTCCACTGCAAACCAGACATACCAGCTTTCCTACCTATTCTAAGAAAATGAGACAAAACCACAAACTCACACCCACAAACACAAAGCACCTCCTTCCCCCAAGTAAGTCTCTGAATATCCAGAGTGTTCGCTGACTAGCGGGCCCTACTATGTTCACCCGAAATGGCCTGTACTGTGGCAGATCTGGTCTCCTTGGCCAACTCTGTGTAGTTGTTAGGAGCCAGCGGTGAGTCACTACCTACTTACTAAGGAGAGGCCCGTCTTCAGAGCTCTCCTGATATTTGGCCATCCTCACATCAGTAGGTACCAAGAAAGACAGAATCTGTCATTGGTAAAACAAAACAAGTGAGCCCACTGGTACTGGGACTGGGACTGGCTCTGGATGCCTGGCTTCCTGGATCCCAAGTTCAGAGAGTTCCATCACCAAAGAAGTAAGGTAGGTCACTTCCTTCAGGAACTGAATGAGGTCAATGCCTTGGCAAACACTTTGTCCTAATAGCTGCTTCCAAGGGTCCCATGAGATGGAGGCTGCCCCTACTTCCTGTGACACTGTCACAAGTTAGAATGGTATATCAACCATAGACACACGGGAACAGCTCTCCACACAGACCTTGTTTGGTCCATCTTCTCTACATTAAGAAGAAAGTGGCTGATTCAGACACACCCCTTCATCCTGTCAAGGTTGTTTGCCATGGAAGATGACTTTTGCTCTCTCAGGTCCTTCATAGCTGCCTACCTCTTTTCCAGGGATCATGTCTGCATGGACCTTTGAGGTTCTCAGCAGATGGAAGATCCCCTACATTCCTGTATTGTAAGACCAACTCTGTCCCTGCTCTTCTGTAAAGTTAGATTGAGGGAACAGTGTATGTTTAGGGTCAATAACATGTTGGATTTGGTTTAGGAATCATCCTGCAGAATGAATAATGGTATTTGAAACTGCGATATTTACTAGAATATATATGTGAAATATAAGTGTGAAACTAGAAATCTAGGTAACATTTGAAGCCCAGAAGGGCATTGGACCCTTGATTGTGATACTTAGAATAAAATTACATTCTGCACAGAGGTCTCAGATAGATCAATATACAATGGCATAAGACCTTGTACCTTGCTTGATTGAATGTAGAAGAGAATATCCAGTCAAAAAAAGGATAGTCGGTAGGATTAGGAAGATAGTCGGTAGGTTTAGAAAAAGAATGAGTATAGGATTAGGAACAAACGTTTATTAGCAATAGGTTATCGATTAGAGTGTGAATGTAAATGTCAGCACATGTGAAGAGTCAGTCACAATGATGAACTGGGGAAAATATGTAGGAAACAGATAGAAATAGAGCCATAATGAAATCAGGCAATGTATAAAGTGAGGGATAGGATTAGACATTTTCAGTAGGGTTGAGTTTGAATATATAATCTTAAGAAGAAACAAATATGTAGTCACCAATAGGATTGATATTTGAGAGCATTAGGCAAGCTGGACATGGATGTTTTTAGTAATCCATGTTTACTTTCCTTTTAGGCTTTGGTACAAACATAAGTGTGAGCTTTGCATTTTGTGTTCCGAATATTTCTGTGATTAAATGTATAAGTAGATCAGGTGACATGAGTATTTCTTCCAACATTTCAAGGAGCAATATTTTGAAGACATATAAATTAGTATTGGGGGTATAAAGAAGTGTACACTGCGTCTATGAATATAGAGATAATGCATGAATAGACCATACTGTGAATAAATAATATAACTCGTTCCACTTTAAATAATGGATTGAATTTTTATCTGAAAATATGTAAGAAATCCTATATCGTTATGCAATCATTAATTCCAACCAGTCATACATCTAATGGTAATATCAGAGTTATAATTCATCATAAAGTTTATGTGAGTTTTGCTTCAAAAGTGATTATGGAAATTGAAAGTAATATGTCTTGAAAGAACTCTCATGAAAAGTCCTGTCAAGAAACATGGAAGAATACATGTGTCCTGAAGCAGGAAGTGATTGAATGTGAAACAAATTCCTGTAAATTTGCGAACTTGTGGGGAAATCTTAAGAGCCCCTCCCAGCTCTCCCTTGAGCGCGATAGCCAGACCGAGGGAATTAGGAGTGGCACGGGACTCGTGGTGCAGACCTCCAGGCCACCGCTCCCACCAGTGCTGAAAACTGAAGTCTCTTGCTCCAGCTTCCGGGGGCATGGCTTCCGGAGTGCAAGCAAATTCGCTGGGGGTTCTCAGGCCTAAGCTCTACAAACTTAGGGTCTGAGGGAGACAAACAGGGAGAGTGTTCCCAGGCGTTCATGAAAACAGGGCTCCTAGGAGCAGCAGACCTGGCATGTAGCCAGTATTGTGGTGAGTGTCACAGGTGAGTGGGGCCTGGCTTGAGGAAACACAAAAGAAGGCCCTAGGCACTCAGGATTGGACACCCACCCAGTCTGGGAGGAAGAGCTGCTGCACAGTGATTGGTTCCCACTTATTGAAAGGAGAAGCTTGGCCCAGTGGGCACAGCTCTACCTACTGGAAAAGAAGTTTATTGCAATCTATGACTGCATTTATTGTTATTATTATTATTTTAATTTGTTTTTTTTTGTTTTTGTTTTGTTTTCTTTGTTTTTGTTTTCTTTTATTTTCATTTTTTTGTTGCTGTTCTTTAACTTTTAAAAAATGTTTTAAATTTTTTTATTTTATTTTATTTTTTTTTTCCGGTTCATGATGACCATCTGAGAACACAAATTTATTGCTTTTATTTTCCAAAATCCTCATAAAAGAACTTAAACACTATAAAAATAATCACACGGTATTACCATAAAACAACAAATGAAAGGGAAAAAAACGTATTGGATCTCACCATTATGTATACACACAACACACACCTGCACAATCCCCCCAAACTAAAAGTAAATAGCGGAAAGATCAGTAGAGTGGAGGGAAGGGAACAGAAAGAGGGAGGAAAGGAGAAAAAGAGGAAGTACTGGGGACTGAATTAGAGCAAATTATATTTCATGGTTTTATAAATATGCCAAAATGAATCTTAATGTTATGTATAATCTTAATGTTATGTATAAAAAGAACCAATTAAAAAAAGAAATATGATAGTATACCAGTGCTGTGTACAGCCAATAAAAAAAATACCTATACATAAACTAAAAAAAATGTGAATTTTAAGAATAAACTGGAGTGGGCTAGAGTTGTGGCTCAGTGGTAGAGCACTTGTGTAGCATGTGTGAGGCACTGGTTGGATTCTCAGCACTGCATATAAATTAATTAATTAAATAAGGATCCATCAACAACTAAAAAAACTAGTAAAAAAGAATAAATTATAAAAAATAAATGAAAGTGTGTAGAAAATGTCATTTGAAGTAAAAATACAAAATCAGCTCTAAGTTGTTTGCAACACAAACACACAAGTTAAGTGGTGTTTGAAAATACAGGGAGCAAAAGCTATTGTATAAAAATTTTATTGATAATTCCAGAACATCTATTATTAATATCAATGTAAAATATGTATTTTAAGTGAAAGAACCTTTAATAAGACAGCAATTGTGTTAATTAATTAAAGAATCTAAAAATTAGATGAAAATATGATTTGTTTTTATTCAATAAAGCAAGATTAAATGTTTGAAATATGATTTTAAGGAGAAATATAGGCACCACAATAAGTTTTAGGAATTTTGTGGATACAAAGATAATTAACTTAGGACAACTTACTATGATAAATGAGTTTACTTTAGTAGAAAAATAGAATTTGCTCTCTGGAAACTGGGCACCCCTAATCCCCAAATCCCAAATCCAAAATGCCAAATCTAACGTGTTTTAGTACTGGAATGTGACAAGTGAAAAGTTTCCTACTTGGCTTCATTTGACAGGTTACAGTCAAAATGCAGGTATACTAAAAATGTTGTATGAAATTTCCTCCAGGCTATGGGTCTAAGGCATGTATGAAATATAAATGAATTTCATATTTACACTTGAGTCTTATCCCCAAGATTATGTGTGTATAAATATTCCATAATTCCAAAAAAATCCAAAATCTGAAATGCTTCTTGTTCTAAGCATTTTTGATAAACAATACTTAACCTATATACAATTGTTTCCCCCACAACAAATAAACAAATTTAATAAGGTTAAAAACTTTCCAAAAATAAAATTTAAACATACTACAAAGCAAATAAATAACACATGAAATAATAAATTTTTTGGTGACTTAACAACTGGAAACTGTTTCATTTGACTTGCCCCTGGATCATAGATAAACTTCAAAATTATTTTCTTTTTTTTTTTTTAATGGCAAAATAATTTTATTTTATTTTATTTTTTTATTGGTTGTTCAAAACCCTACAAAGCTCTTGACATATCATATTTCATACATTAGCATACATTAGCTTCAAGTGAGTTATGAACTCCCTTTTTTAAACCAAGTAGAGATTGCAGAATCACATGGGTTACACATCCACATTTTTACATAATACCATACTATTAACTGTTGTATTCTGCTGCCTTTCCTTTCCTCTACAATCCCCCCTCCTTTCCCCTATTTTGTTATTATTATTTTTTAAAATTTTAATTTTAATTTTATATTATCATTATCATTTAAAAAAAATCATTTTCATTCTTTATTTTCTATTTTTTCTATTGTATTTCATTTCTTTTCAATTTTCTTATTTCCCATTCCTTGCATTCTACCTGCCTACTCTCATTCTCTTTAGGTGACTTTTTCCCTTCCCTTCTAAAATCTTTCCTCCCAAGCATCAAATAAATTTATAAGAGTAAACAGTAACTCCGCAGTCAAACAGAACAAGAAGTAACATGAGCAGCATAAACAAGCAAGGAAGAAAAGGAGAACAAACAATGAAGAACACCCTAAATATTCAGGAGGACCAGGATTCATCAGAAAAGTGGTCATATAAAGAACTCAAGGAATACCTTAGACAGATGGAATGGAAACTTAAAGAAGATACGAGACAGAAAATCCAAACAGTAAAAGAAAACATTGAAAATGAATTACATAAACATATAAAAGAAAAAGTTAAGCATCTTTATCAATGGATAGAGATTATAAAAAAAATCAAACAATAATTCTAGAAATGAAGGAAATGATAAACCAAATTAAGAACTCCATTGAGAGTATCACTAACAGAGTGGAGCAAGTAGAAGCCAGAACGTCAGATAATGAAGACAAAATATATCATCTTGAAACAAGTCCAGCCAACTCAGAAAGGCTGGCAAAAAAATCACAAGAAAAACATCCAAGAGATTTGGGATAACATAAATAAAACCACACTTACGAGTCATCAGGATAGAGGAAGGTACAGAGACTCAAACCAAGGGAATGAGAAAACTGCTGAATGAAATAATTACAGAAAACTTTCCAGAAATAAAAAAGGAAATGGATATACAAATTGTAGATGCATACAGGACAAGAGCACACAAAATCACAGTAGACGAATGCCAAGACACATTGTTATGAAGATATCCAATATACAGAACAAAGAGAAAATAATAAATCTACAAGAGAATGGAGGCAGAATACATTCAGTGGTAAACCAATAAGGTTAACAACGGATATTTGATCACAGATGCTGAAAGCGAGAAGATCCTGGAAAAACGTATTTCAAACACTGAAAGACAATGGATGCCAACCAAGAATTATGTATCCAGCATAATTAACCATCAGGTACGACAATAAAATAAGAATCTTTCATGATAAACAAAAGCTAAAAGAATTTGAAGCCAGAAAACAAGCTTTACAAAGCGTCTTGAGCAAAACACTACACAAGAAAGAAATGAAAAACAACAACCAAAACCATCAGTGGGAAGTACCTTGGTAATGACAGAGGCAGGGTGAAAGCTTATCATGGAGAAACAAACTAAATTTAGAAAAAGATAAATAATCAAACATGGCTGGCAGTACAAACCATACATCAATAGTAACTCTGAATGTAAATGGCTTCAACTCTCCAATAAAGCGACATAGGCTGGTAACTTGGATTAAATAAACAAATCCAACAATATGTTGCCTCCTGGAGACACATCTGAAATGCAAAGACACACAGGCTGAAGGTGAAAGGTTGGGAAAAAATACACCATGCACACTTATCCTCATAAGCAAGCAGGGGTGGACATCCTCATATCAAATAAAATCGACTTCAAGACTAAGTTAATCAAAAGGGATAAGGAAGGACATTATATACTGTTAAAAGGAACCATTCACCAACAAGACATAACAATTATCAATATTTATGCACTAAATAATGGTGCTACGATGTTCATGAAACAAATTCTCCTTAAGCTCCAAAATGAAATAGACCTCAACACAATAATTATGGGTGACTTCAACACACATCTATCACCATTGGACAGATCCTCCAAACAAAAGTTGAATAAAGAAAGTATAGAACTCAATATCACAATCAATAACCAACATGTAACTGACATATATAGAATATATCAACCATCATCAAGTGGATATACTTTTTTCTCAGCAGCACATGGATCCTTCTCAAAAAAATACCATATATGATGCCATAGGGCAACCCTCAGTAAATATAAAGGTGTGGAGATAATAACATGCATTTTATCTGATCATAATGGAATGAAACTGGAAATCAATGATAAAAGAAGGAAGGAAAAATTCTACATCACATGGAAAATAAACAATATGTTACTGAATGATCAATGGGTTACAGAAGACATAAAGGAGGAAATCAAAAAATTCTTAGAGATAAATGTAATTATAGACACAACATATCGGAATCTATGGGACACAATGAAAGCAGTTTTAAGAGGGAAATTCATCGCCTGGAGGTCATTCCTGAAAAAAAAGGAAAAACCAACAAATAAGTGAGCTCACACTTCATCTCAAAGCCCTAGAAAAGGAAGAGCAAAACAACAGCAAATTTAGCAGAAGGCAAGAAATTATTAAAATCAGAGTGGAAATCAACGAAATTGAAACAAAAGAAACTATTGAAAAAATTAACAAAACTAAAAGTTGGTTCTTCGAAAAAATAAATAAGATCAAAAGACCCTTAGCCATGCTAAAGACGAAAAGAAGAGAAAGAACTCAAATTACTAACATATCGGATGAAAAAGGCAACATCACAACAGATGCTACAGAAATACAGAAGACAATTAGAAATTATTTTGAAAACCATTATTCCAATAAAATAGAAAATAGTGAAGACATCGATAAATTTCTTAAGTCATATGATTTGCCCAAACTGAGTCAGGAGGATACACACAATTTAAACCGACCAATATCAATGGATGAAATAGAAGAAGCAATCAAAAGACTACCAACCAAGAAAAGCCCAGGAACGGATGGCTATACAGCGGAGTTTTACAAAACCTTTAAAGAAGAATTAATACCAATACTTTTCAAGTTATTTCAGGAAATAGAAAAAGAGGGAGCTCTGCCAAATTCATTTTATGAGGCCAACATCACCCTAATTCCAAAACCAGAAAAAGACACCTCAAAGAAAGAGAACTACTGACCAATATATCTGATTAACCTAGATGCAAGAATCCTCAATAAAAATCTGCCTAATCGAATACAAAGGCACATCAAAAAAATTGTTCACCAGGATCAAGTAGGATTCATCCCTGGTATGCAACGATGGTTCAATATATGAAAATCAATAAATGTTATTCATCACATCAATAGACTTAAAGATAAGAACCATATGATCATCTCGATAGATGCATAAAAAGCATTTGACAAAGTACAGCATCCCTTTATGTTCAAAACATTAGAAAAATAGGGATAACAGGAACTAACCTCGACATTGTAAAAGCTATCTATGCTAAGTGTCAGGCTAGCATCATTATGAATGGAGAAAAATTGAAGACATTCCCTCTAAAATCTGGAACAAGACAGGGATGCCCTCTGTCTCCACTTCTATTCAATATAGTTCTCAAAACACTGGCCAGAGCAATTAGACAGACGAAAGAAATCAAAGGCATAAAAATAGGAAAATAAGAACGAAAATTATCACTATTTCCTGGTGACATGATTCTATACATAGAAGACCCAAAAGGGTCTACAAAAGAAATACTAGAACTAATAAATGAATTCAGCAAAGTGGCAGGATATACAATCAAAACGCATAAATCAAAGGCATTTCTGTATATCAGCGACAAACCTCCTGAAACAGAAATGAGGAAAAACACTCCATTCACAATACCCTCAAAAAAATTAAATACTTGAAAATCAACCAAACAAAAAAGGTGAAAGACTTATACAATGAAAACTACAGAACCCTAAAAAGAGAAGTAGAAGAAGATCTTAGAAGATGGAAAAATATACCCTGTTCCTGGATAGGCAGAACTAACATCATCAAAATGGCGAAATTACCAAAAGTTTTCTATAGGTTCAATGCAATGCCAATCAAAATCCCAATGGCATTTCTTGTAGAAATAGATAAAGCAATCATGGAATTCATATGAAAAATATAAGACCCAGAATAGCAAAAGCAATTCTAGCAGGAAGTGTGAATCAGGCGGTATAGCGATACCGGACTTAAAACTATACTACAGAGCAATATTAACAAAAACAGCATGGCACTGGTACCAAAACTGGCAGGTTGACCAATGGTACAGAATAGAGGACACAAAGACTAATTCACAAAGCTACATCTATGCTATATTTGATAAAGGAGCTAAAAGCATGCAATGGAGGAAATATAGCATCTTCAACAAATGGTGTTGTAAAAAATGGAAATCCATATGCAACAAAATGAAACCGAATCCCCTCCTCTTGCCATGCACAAAAGTTAATTCAAAGTGGATCAAGGAGCTAGATATCAAATAAGAGACTCTGCATCTGATACAAGAAAAAGTTGGCTCCGATCTACATAATGTGGGGCCGGGCTCCAAATTCCTTAACAGGACACCCATAGCAGAAGAGTTAATAACAAGAATCATCAAATGGGACTTACTTAAACTGAAAAGTTTTTTCTCAGCAGGATAAAAAATGAGAGAGGTAAATAGGGAGCCTAAATTATGGGAACAAATTTTTACTCCTTACACTTCAGATAGAGCCCTAATATCCAGAGTATACCAAGAACTCAAAAAATTAGACAATAAGATGATAAATAACCCAATCAAAAAATGGGCCATGGACCTGAACCGACACTACTCAGAGGAGGACATACAATCAATCAGTAAGTAAATGAAAAAATGCTCACCATCTCTAGCAGTCAGAGAAATGCAAATTAAAATCACCCTAAGAAACCATCCTACTCTAGTAAGATTGGCAGCCATTATGAAGTCAAACAACAAGTGCTGGCGAGGATGTGGAGAATAGGGTACTCTTGTACATTGCTGGTGGGACTGCAAACTGTTGTGGCAAATTTGAAAAGTAGTATGGAGAATCCTGGGAAAGCTGGGAATGGAACCACCATTTGACCCAGCTATTGCCCTTCTCAGACTATTCCCTGAAGACCTTAAAAGAGCATATTACAGGGATACTGCCACATTGATGTTCATAGCAGCACCATTCAAAATTGCTAGACTGTGGAACGAACCCAGATGCCCTTCAGTAGATGAATGGATAAAAAAATGTGGCATTTATACACCATTGAGTATTATGCATCATTAAAAAATGACAAAATCATTGAATTTGCAGGGAAATGGATGGCACTAGAGCAGATTATGCTTAGTGAAGCTAGCCAAACCCTAAAAAACAAATAAAAATGTCTTCTTTGATATAATGAGAGCAACTAATAACAGAGCAGGGAGGAAGAGCAGGAAGAAAAGATCAACATTAAACAGAGACATGAGGTGGGGGTCGGAAAGAGAGAGATAAAGGAAATTGCATGGTAATGGAGGGAGACCCTCATTGTTACACAAAATTACATATAAGAGGTTGTGAGGGGAATGGGAAAATTAACAAAGATATAAATGTATTACAGTAGATGGGGTAGAGAGAGAAGATGGGAGGGGAGTGGGGATACTAGAGGATAGAAAATGTAGCAGAATACAACAGTTACTAATAGGGCATTATAAAAATGCAGATGTGTAACACATATGATTCTGCAATCCGTATTTGGGATAAAAATGGGAGTTCATAACCCACTTGAATCTAATGTATGAAATATAATATGTCAAGAGCTTTGTAATGTTTTGAACACCCAATTAAAAAAATAAAAAAATAATATGAAATAAAATAATTGAAAAAAAAAACACATGGAGAAATATTTCACTCTCTTCCAGAACAATGCCTTGACATTACCCTCGCCCCAAGTAATACATCATTAGAGGAGAAGAGTTAGAAAATCTGGGAATACATAGCTGGAATTTAATATGCTCAAAAGTTCACAACATTGGAGGTGGTAGAGTAGTTTACTAAAGTAAGGGACAGGGTAAACACTCCAGAAATATGGAGCTCTGCTGGCCTAAAGACTTCTTCAGAAACTGCCACTGAGGTTGGGCACTTGAAATATATGTTGTTGTCAGGAGCTTTAGATTCCTTTGTAATGAGAGCATCAAAGCTGGGTCTGCATCTATGTGACCTGGAGGACATGGTTTCTTATGTTCCAATGAACATGAGTCAGCAGTGCTGAATTCAATCTTTGTAGGTAAACTGTGGTCACTGGGGGCTAAGTGTCTCCCCGTGTGGACTGTGAAGCCATTTGGTCATCCTCCACATTTTGTGGTGTTTCTTGCTGCTGCACTGGTAGTTTGGTATTTGCTTCACAAAATACAAGGAGTCCACCTGGGACAAAGTGTTGGAGGGAGTTTCTCACGTGTGGTGGGTCAGGGTCTGCAGGAGAATGCACCCACCAAGGTTCTATCCCAAATAGCTTGCCTCTTGACCATAGCAACGTGATTCTGAACATTGCCCTAAAACCTCTACAAATAAAAATATGCCTTTACATATAAGGGTCTGCTCGCTGCACCATGTCAGTCACAAGCAATTTGGAAGCCAATGGAAGATCCACATGGCTCCACCACAGATGATTTATCACACACCTGCCGACTGCAGCTCTATGCCCACTACTCAGCAGGCTCCAAATTACTTGCAACTCTGCTCTACACCATTTTCTGGAAACCCAGTCCATCAGGCACTGTCTGGTATACTCATAGTCAGCAACAGGATATCCAAAGGTTCTCCAGTGCCACCTGGTCATGGAAATTTAAAAAAATTTCACAGTATTTATCTAGCCATTTTTCAAGGATGAAGTTGAAGGCACTGTGGGTTTCACTTCATTCAGGAACCATTAAATGGTGAGGATGCTCATTTCAATAAAAGCTCTGGAGAACTCTCATAAGCATGGCTTCCTAAAGAGTGGCCAATGATCACATGATGCTAGGCACATTGAGGTCTACAATGTGAGGTCCATGTGTGTTTTGACTCTCAACTATGGCTGCCAAGTCTTTCAGAATAAAATTATGTGATACGCTGGCTGAGATTCCAAGTGCTCTGTGCAAAGCCAACCTGGGCCTAGATCTCAGTTTCCAAGGGCAAATCTCATGCGTGGCCTCCTAAAATCCCAACTCAATTCATGGCAATACTTCTCTGAGGTCAGTACCTCAACTCAGTATCTAAGGGGAATCACACCAGAGTTCAAGCCCAGGTGGACCCAGTCGTCACTTCCAACCACCACCCAAATGACCACAATTAAAACCAAAACACTCCCACATGACCCACATTTTCTTCCATATAGACACTCATCATAACTTCTGGCTGGAGGTTTCCATAAGGGGCTCCGCCCAAGCCAGTGTCAAAAATAAGCTCCCGTGCCCCTTAATTTGACTAAACTGAGGGTGGCTGTACACACTTCCTGTGAACAAGATGTGATCAAATAGGCCTGCCATTAATACTGCTCCGCTTCTCCAATTTGAGGACTACTGACTGTGGGTTTTAGATTCTTTATGTGAACTGGAGTCATGATAAAACCCAAGCACCTATGGGATAGAATCTGCAGGGCTTTGAGGAACTCATTTGAGACAAAGGATCCCTATTCTCACTTGATGGAGGTCACGAACCTTACAGAGGAAGACGAGAGACTTCATCCACAATGACTGCTCTTTTTGCCACTTTGGTTTTGGATGTACACATGGAATCTTTCTTTAGATCCATCAGGTGATGAGAAACTAAGCAACAGCCTCACACAGGGCCAATGGTCTGAATGAGACACATCTTTTTCAAAGCAATTAAGCAAAGAGCCACAGGTGATGCCCATTCATTTCCATTTGAAAACTGTTTTCTTCAGGCTTCACAAAGGGGTGGCCTAAGGCAAAGACCTTCCTGACATTTAGGGCAACAGAACAATAGGTTACCAAAAGGCCCAAAGCAGGGTTTCTCCACTGAGTCTTTAATGGTCATAGTGATTTCTGAGTTTTCTGTGATGCTCGCCATTCCCTTCAGCTATCCAGTACATGGCCATGTCACAGAGCTTGGAGGTGGTATATATCTTGCACAAAAAACCATGAGCCTATTCTAGAGAGTGGCCAGAATTCAGGAAGAAAAGTGGAACTTAGGAAGATAGCAGGTGTAGCCAATTGATAAGGCAAGCCACAGTCCATTCATAAATTGTGCAGGATGAATTCTGGGAAGCTTTCTACTAAACAGGACATATCCATTGATCCAATATCTTTTCTAATGTCTACAACCATAGATAACAGTGGGATACACAGACATAGAAACACTCGCCTTGCCAAACGACTTACTAGAAACAGTTCACTCCAAACCAAACAAACTGACTTCCCTGCCTATTTTCAGAACATGAGACAAAACCACAAAACCACAACCAAACCTACAAAGGCACCTCCTTCTGCCAAGTAGGTCTTTGACTATCTTGAGTGTCCTCTGACTTATGGACCATACTATGTTCCCCCGAAATGGCCACTCCTGTCTCAGATTTGGACTCCATGGCCAACTCTATTTAATTGTCAGGAGCCAGCTGTGAGCCACTACCTGTTTTCTCAGGAAAGGCCCCTCTTCAGAGATTTCCTGCCATTTGGCCATCCTCACATTAGTAGGTACCAAGAAAGACTGACTCTGTCCTTGGTAAATCCAAACAAATGAGACCACTCAGACTGGAACTGGCTCTGGCTTTTTTGCCTGAATTCCTGGATCCCAAGATCAGAGAGTCCCATCACCAAGGAAGTGAGGTGAGGTCACTTCTTTCAGAAATTGAAAAATCTGTGGAAAGCCACCCTGGGCCTAGATCTCAGTTCCAAGGGAGACTCTTATGCGTGGCCTCCTAAAATCCCAACAAAATTCAATGCAATACTTCTCTAAGGTCAGTTCCACAACTCAGTCTCTAAGGGGAATCACACCAGAGTTCAAGCCCAGGTGGACCCAGTCATTTCTTCCAACCGCCACACAAATGACCAAAATCAAAACGAAAAGACTCCCACATGGCCCTCATCTTCTTACATATTGTCATTCATCATAATGTCTGGCTGAAGATTTTCATGAGGGGCGAAGCCCAAGAAAGTGTCCAAAATAAGCTCACTTGCCCCTCATTTGCCTAAAGTCAGGGTGGCCTGGACACCCTTCCTGTGAACCAGGAGTGATCAAATAAGCCTGTCATTAATAATGCTCTGTTTCTCCAATTTGAGGCCTACTAATTTTCAGGTATATATTCTTTGTGATTTGGAGTCATGCGAAACCCCAAGCACCTCTGCAGGGCTTTGAGGAGCTCTTTTGACCCAAAGAATCCATTTTCTCACTTGACAGAGGTCAGGAACCTAACAGAGGAAGGCAAGAGACTTCATCCACAATGACTGATCTTTTTGCCATTATGGTTTTTGATGCACACATGGGATCATTCTTTAGATCCATCAGGTGCTGAGAATGTAAGACACAGCCACACACAGGCCAAGAGGCTAATTCAGCCACATCCCTTTCCAAAGCAATTAAGCAAAGAGCCACAGGTGATGCCCATTCATTTCCATTTGAAAACTCTTTCTTCAGGCTTCACAAAGGGGTGGCCTGAGACCAAGTCTTTCCTGACATTCAGTGCAACAGAACAATAGGTAAGCAAAAGGCCCAAAGCGGGGTTTTTCCACTGAGACATTTCTGTTCACACTGATATCTGAGTTTTCTGAAAGGCTGGCCATTCTCTTCCGCTATCCAGTACATGGCCATGTCACAGAGCGTTTAGTGGTGCATATCTTGGACACAAAACCATGAGCCTATTCTGGAGAGTGGCCAGAATTCAGGAAGAAAACAGGAACTTAGGAAGATAGAATGTGTTGCCTCTCGATAAGACAAGCTGCAGTCCATTCATAAATTGGGCAGGATGAATTATGGGAAGATTTATAGTAGACTGGACGCATCCATTAATGCATTCTCTTTTCTAATGTCTACAACAATGGACACAGTGGGATACACAGACATAGAAACACTCGCCTGGTCAAACGACTTACTAAAAACAATCCACTCCAAACCAAACAAACCAACTTTCCTACCTGTTCTCAGAACATGGTCTGACCTCTCTCAGATCTGGTTTCCTTGTCCAACTCTGTGAAGTTGTCAAGAAAAAGGGGTGAGCCACTACCTGCTTCTTCTGGAAAGGTCCCTCTTCAGAGCTCTCCTGGCATTTGGCCATCCTCACATCGGTAGGTACCAAGAAAGACTGACTCTGTCCTTGGTAAATCCAAACAAGTGAGTCCACTGGGACTGGGGCTGCCTCGGGGTGCCTGGATTCTTGGATACAAAGTTCAGAGAGTTCCATCACCAAGGAAATGAGGTATATCACTTTCTTTGGAACTGAATGAGGTCACTGCCTTGGCAACCACTTTGTCCTAACAGTTGCTTCCAAGTGTCCCATGAGATGGAGGCTGCCCCTACTTCCTGTGACACTTTCACAAGGTAGAATGGTATGTCAACCATAGGCACCAAGCAGCAGCTCTCCACACAGGCCTGGTTTGGTCCATCTTCTCTACAATAAAAAGAGAGAGGCTGATTCAGACACATCCCTTCATCCTGACCAGGTTGTTTGCCATGGAAGATGACTTTTGCTCTCTCAGGTCCTTCTTAGCTGCCTACATCTTCTCCAGGTATCATTTCTGAATGGACCTTTGTGGTTCTCAGCAGGTGGAATGTCCCCTACTTTCCTGTATTGTAAGAACGACTCTATCCCTGCTCTTCTGTAAAATGAGATTGAGGAAACAGTGTATGTTTAGGCTTAATAACAGGTTCGATTTGGGTTAGCAATCATTCTGTGTGATAAATAATGGTATTGGGAACCTGCGATATTTACAAGAATATCGAGGTGAAATATAAGTATGAAAACAGAAATCTAGGTATGATTTGAAGCCCAGAAGGGCATTGGGCCCTTAATTGGGATACTTAGTTTTGAATTATATTCTGCAAAGATGTCTCAGACAATTTGATATACAATGGCATAGGACCTTGTACCTTGGATGTTTGAATGTAGAAGAGAACATCCAATCCAAAGGGATAGTCAGTAGAATTAGGAAGATAGTCAGTAGGTTTAGGAAGAAGAGTGAGTGTAGGATTGGGACTAAAAATTCTTTAGCTATAGGGTTTCCGATAGAGAGTGAATGTAAATGTCAGCACATATGAAGAGTCAGTCACTATGATGAAATTGGGAAAATATGTAGAAAAGCAGATATCAATAGAGACATTATGAAATCAGGCAAAGTATTAAGTGAGTGATAGGAGTAGACATTTTCACCAGGGTTGAGTTTGAATATATAATCTTAGGAAGAAACAAATATGTAGTAACCAATAGGATTGACATTTGAGAGCATTAGGCAACCTGGACAAAGATGTTTTTAGTAATCCATGATCGCTTTCCATTTAGTCTTTGGTACAATCATAAGTGTGACCTTTACATTTTTTGTCCAGAATATTACTGTGATAAAATCTGTATGTAGATCAGGTGACATGAGTATTTCTACTACCATTTCTGGGAGCAATATACTGAAGACGTAAAATTTGTATTGGGGGTACAAAGAGGTGTACCCTGTGTCCATGAATATAGAGATTAAGCATGAATACACCATACTGTGAATAAATAATATAACTGGTTCCAACTTTAAATAATGGATTGAATTGATATCTGAAAATATACAATAAATCTTATATTGATATATATTCATTCATTCCAACCAGTTATACATCTAATGGTAATATTAGTGTTTTGATTTATCATGAAGAGTGTGTGAAGTTTGCTTCAAAAGTGATTATGGAAATCGAAAATAATGTGTTCGGAAAGAATTCTCATGCAAAGACCAGTCAAGAAATATGGAGGAATACATGTGTTTTGAAGCAGGAAGTGATTGAAGTGAAACAAATGCCTATAAATTTGCTAAATTTTTTATGAAATATATATCCTATGATGTGCATAAACTGATGAAATTGTAATGTACCAGTTTTGAATAAAAATTAACGTAAAAATACACATCATGTCCCATTGGAATCTACTTGCATTGATGTTAAACTTGGTCAGTTACTGTAGAAATATTAGGATTCGCGTGCCTCATTCACCGAAGTTAGTTTTCTTTTTTTTTAATTTTTTATGGTTGTTCTAAACATTATTTATTTCTTGATATATCATATTTCACACTTTGATTCAAGTGGGTTATGAACTCCCATTTTTACCCCGTATACAGATTGCAGAATCACATCAGTTACACATCAATTGATTGACACATTGCCATACTAGTGTCTATTGTATTCTGCTGCCTTTCCTATCCTCTACTATCCCTCCTCCCCTCCGCTCTCTTCCCCTCTCCTCTCTCTACCCCCTCTACTGTAATAAATTTCTCCCTTTTGTATTATTTTTTCCTTTCCCCTCACATCCTCTTTTATGTAATTTTGTATAACCCTGAGGGTCTACTTCCATTTCCATGCAATTTCCCTTCTCTCTCCCTTTCTCTCCCACCTCTCATCCCTATTTAATATTAATCTTCTTCTCATGCTCTTCATCCCTACTCTGTTCATAGTTACTCTCCTTTTATCAAAGAAGGCATTTGGCATTTGTTTTTTAGGGATTGGCTAGCTTCACTTTGCATAATCTGCTCTAATGCCATCTATTTTCATGCAAATTCTATGATTTTGTCATTTTTTAAAGCAGAGTAATACTCCATTGTGTATAAGTGCCACATTTTTTTATCCATTCTTCTATTGAACAGCATCTAGGTTGGTTCCACAGTCTTGCTATTGTGAATTGTGCTGCTATGAACATCAATGTAGCAGTGTCCCTGTAGCATGCTCTTTTAGGGTCTTTAGGGAATAGACCGAGAAGAGGAATAGCTGAGTCAAATGGTAGTTCCATTCACAGCTTTCCAAGAAATCTCCATAATGCTTTCCAAATTGGCTCTACCAATTAGCAGTGCCTCCAATAATGTACAAGTGTACCTGTTTCTCCACATCCTCACCAGCACTTGTTGTTGTTTGACTTCATAATGGCTGCCAATCTTACTGGAATGAGATGGTATCTTAGGGTGGTTTTGATTTGCATTTCTCTGACTGCTGGGGATGGTGAGCATTTTTTCATGTACTTGTTTTTTGATTGTATGTACTTCTCTGAGAAGTGTCTGTTCTGGTTCTTGGCCCATTTGTTTATTGGGTTATTTGTTATCTTATTGTCTATTTTTTTGAGTTCTTTGTATACTCTGAATATTAGGGCTCTATCTGAAGTGTGAGGAGTAAAGATTTGTTCCCAGGATTTAGGCTCCCTATTTACCTCTCTTATTGTTCCTTTTGGTGATAAAAAACTTTTTAGTTTGAGTAAGTCCCATTTGTTGATGCTAGTTATTAACTCTTGTGCTATGGGTGTCCTATTCAGGAATTTGGAGCCCGACCCCACAGTATGTAAATCGTAGCCAACTTTTTCTTCTATCAGACGCCATGTCTCTGATTTGATATCAAGCTCCTTGATCCATTTTGAGTTAACTTTTGTGCATGGCGAGAGAAAGGGATTCAGTTTCATTTTGTTACATATGGATTCCAAGTTTTCCCAGCACCATTTTTTGCAGATGCTATTTTCCTTCATTGCATGCTTTTAGCCCCTCCATCAAATATAAGATAGTTGTAGTTTCCTGGCTTGGTTTCTGTGTCCTCTATTCTGAACCATTGGTCCACCCGCCTGTTTTGGTACCAGTACCATGGTATTTTTGTTACTATTTTTCTGTAGTATAGTTTGAAGTCTGGTATCGCTATGCCGCCTGATTCACACTTCCTGCTTAGTGTTGTTTTTGTTATTCTGTGTCTTTTATTTTTCCATATGAATTTCATGATTGCTTTCTCTATTTCTAAAAAAAATTCCGTTTGGATTTTGATTGGCATTGCATTAAACCTATTGAGAACTTTTGGTAATATCACCATTTTGATGATATTAGTTCTGCCTATCCATGAACAGGATATATTTTTACATCTTCTAAGATCTTCTTCTATTTCTCTCTTTAGGGTTCTGTAGTTTTCATTGTATAAGACTTTCACATCTTTTGTTAGGTTGATTCCTAATTATTATTATTATTTTTTAGGATATTGTGTATGGAGTGGTTGTCCTCATTTCTATTTCAGAGGATTTGTCGCTGATATGCAGGAATGCCTTTGATTTATGCATGTTGATTTTATATCCTGCCACTTTGCTGAATTCATTTATTAGCTCTATTAGTTTCTTTGTAGACCCTTTTGGGACTGCTAGACATAGAATCATGTGATCTGATAATTTAAGTTCTTCTTTTCCAATTTTTACGCCTTTTATTTCTTTCGTCTGTCTAAATGCTCTGGCTAGTGATTCGAGAACAATGTTGAACAGAAGTGGTGAGAGAGGGCATCCCTGTCTTGTTCCAGATTTTAGAGAGAATACCTTCAATTTTTCTCCATTCAGAATGATGCTAGCCTGAGGCTTAGCATAGATTGCTTTTACAATATTGAGGTATGTTCCTCTTATCACTAGTTTTTCTAGAGTGTTGAACATAACAGAATGCTGTACTTTATTGAATGCTTTTTTTGCATCTACCGAGATGATCATATGGTTCTTATTTTTAAGTCTATTGATGTGGTGAATAACATTTATTGATTTCCGTATATTGAACCAGCCTTGCATCACACGGATGAATCCTACTTGATCAGGATTCACAATTTTTTTGATATGTTTTTGTATCCAATTCGCCAGAATTTTATTGAGGATTTTTTCATGTAGGTTCATTAGAGATATTGGTCTGTAGTTTTCTTTCTTTGAAGTGTCTTTGTCTGGTGTAAGAATCAGGGTGATCTTGGCCTCGTAGAATGAATTTGGAAGATCTTCCTCTTTTTCAATTTCCTGAAACACCTTGAAAAATATTGGTATTTGTTCCTCTTTAAAGGTTTTGTTAAACTCTGCTGTATACCCATACGGTCCTGGGCTTTTCTAAGTTGGTAGTGGATTGATGGTTTCTTCTATTTCCTCAATTGATATTGGTCTGTTTATGTTGTCTATATCCTCCTGACTCAATATGGGCAGATCATATGACTTAAGAAATTTATCGATGCCTTCACTGTCTTCTATTTGTTTGGAGTATAAGGATTAAAAATAATTTCTGATTATCTTCTGTATTTCAGAAATATCTGTTGTGATATTTTCTTTTTCAATCCCTTATGCTAGTAACTTGAGTTCTCTCTTCTTCTCTTTCATAGCATGGCTAAGGGTCTGTCAATTTTATTTATTTTTTCAAAGAACCAACTTCTACTTTTGTCAAGTTTTTTCAATTGTTTCTTTTGTTTCAATTTCATTAATTTCAGCTTTGATTTTAATTATTTCTTGCCTTCTACTTCTTTTGCTGTTTCTTTCGTCTTCTTTTTCTAGGATTTTGAGATGAAGTATGAGATCATTTATTTGTTGGTTGTTTCTTTTTTTAAGGAATGAACTCCAAGCAATGAATTTTCCTGTTAGAACTGCTTTCAATGTGTCCCATAGATTCCGATATGTTGTGTCTGTGTTTTCATTTATCTCTAAGAATTTTTAAATTTCCTCCTTGATGTCTTCTATAACCCATTGATCACTCAGTAACCTATTGTTCATTCTCCAAGTGATGCATGATTTTTCCTTCCTTCTTTTATCATTGATTTTTAGTTTCATTCCATTATGATCAGATAATATGCATGGTATTATCTGTACTCCTTTATATTGTCTAAGAGTTGCCCTGTGACATAATATATGATCATTTTTTAGAAGGATACATGTGCTGCTGAGAAAAAAGGTAACTGTTTGATGTTGGGTGTTATATTCTACATATCTCAAATAAGTGTAGGTTATTAATTGTGTTATTGAGTTCTATAGTTTCCTTATTCCTTATTCCTTGTTTGGAAGATCTGTCCAGTGGTGAGAGAGGTGTGTTCATGTCTCCCATGATTACTGTATTGTGGTGTATTAGACTCTTGAACTTGAGAAGAGTTTGTTTGATGAACATAGCTGCACCATTGTTTGGGGCATATATATTAATGATTGCTGTCTCTTGTTGGTGTATGGTTCCCTTGAGCAGTATGTAGTGTCTCTCTTTATCCCTTTTGATTAACTTTGGCTCAAAATCTATTTTATTTGATATGAGTATGGACTCTCCTGCTTGTTTCCGAAGTCCATATGAGTGATATGATTTTTCCCAAACTTTCACCGTCAGTCTATGTATGCATTTTCCTATCAAATGCATCTCCTGTAGGCAGCATATTGTTGGGTCTTGTTTTTTGTTCAATTCTACTAGCCAGTGTGTCTTCATTGGTGAGTTTAAGCCATTAACATTTAGGGTTATTATTGAGATATGGGTTGTTCTTCCAGCCATATTTGTTTATTTATGTTACTAAACATGGTTTGTCTTCCTCTTTGATTATTTTCCCCCCTTTAATGTCCTACCTCCCACTGTTGGTTTTCATTGTTATTTTCCATTTCCTATTCCTGCAATGTTTTGCCGAGGATGTTTTGAAGAGATGGTTTTCTAGCTGCAAATTCTTTTCACTTTTGTTTATCGAGGAAGGTTTTAATTTCATCTTCCATACTGAAGCTTAATTTCGCTAGATACACAATTCTTGGTTGGAACCCATTTTCTTTCAGTGTTTGAAATATGTTATTCCAGGATCTTCTAGCTTTCAGAGTCTGTGTTGAAAGATCAGCTGTTATCCTGATTGGTTTACCCTTAAACGTAATCTGCTTCCTTTCTCTTGTAGCTTTTAAAATTCTCTCTTTTTTCTGTTTGTTGGGCATCTTCATTATAATGTGTCTAGTTGTGGCTCTCTTATGATTTTGCACATTCGGCGTTCTGTTGGCTTCTAGGACTTGGGATTCTGTTTTATTTATCAAGTGTGGGAAGTTTTCTTGTATTATTTCATTGAATAGGTTGCTCATTCCTTTGGTTTGGACCTCTATACCTTCCTGTATCCCAATGAATTTTAAGTTTGGCCTCTTTATGTTATCCCATATTTCTTGGATATTCTGCTCGTGGTTTCTTAACAGTCTTGCTGAGTGGTCTATGTTCTTTTCAAGTTGAAATACTTTGTCTTCATTGTCTGATGTTCTATGTTCTAAGTGTTCTACTCTCCTGGTAGTATTCTCAATTGAGTTTTTCAGTTGGATTATTCCTTCCTGCAATTCTAGGATTTCTGTTTGTTTGTTTTTACAACCTCTATCTCCCTATATATTTGATCTTTTGCTTATTGGATTTGTTTATGTAATTCATTGTCGAAGTGATCTTTAATTGTCTGATTTTCTTGTCTAATGTCTTCCTTGAGACTCCAGATCATCTAAAGCATGAGTATCCTGAATTCTTTATCTGACATTCCATCTGATGCAGCTATTACCTCTTCTAAAGTTGTGTTGACCTGCATTGCTTGTGGTCCTTTCTTTCCTTGTCTTTTCATACTGCTCGCGTTTCTCTCTGCTTGTTGAAACTGTTTTGTTTTGGGCAGTGGCTCTGCTCTGCCCCTATTCCTATTGGGGTGACCTAACAACCACGCTGGTGGGCCGCTGGGCTTGTACTGGGCGCGGGAGAAGGCTCTGCTTTGCCACTACTCCAATAGGGGTGCCGTGTCTACCACACCAGAGGGTCATTGGGCCTGTTCTGGGCATAGGCGGTGGCTCTGCTCTGCCCCTACTCCAATTGGGGTGACGTGACTACCACGCCTGCTGGTTGATGGGCCTGTTCCGGGCACGGGCGGCAGCTCTGCTCTGTCACTACTCCAATTGGGATGACATGACTACCACGCCTGCAGGTCGCTGGGCCTGTGCCGGGCATGGGCGGCGGCTCTGCTCTTCCCCTCTGGGTTGAAGACAAAGTGAGAGAGACTCGGGTGTTTGTGACTCACTTTTTTTACCAGGAGACCAACTGTTTCTGTCACCGCTGGTATCGATGAAGTTATCTCCTCCACCACTTTGTGATGACATCAGATCTCTAACATGTTGGTATCCCATGTGAATGGCAGCATTTCATTCCCTTTGCCGGATGACCAAAGCAATGGGTGAGTCCTGACCAGCCCTCACAAGCCCCGTCTCAATCCTGTTGCCACTGCCTATGAAGGCTAGGTAGGTATTTACCTCCACAGTATTCAGCAAGACCTAGACCAAGAAGGAGTTTCCGCGGGTTCTTTAGCCCTGGGCCTGATTAGTTCCAGGAGCCAGAATTCGGCCGCTCTGGGCTTGGTGTATGTTCTGATAGGAACAGGCCTGAGTAATTTGTCTCCGAGACACAGGCGAATGGCAGCCTGAGATTACCTGTTCTATAGCTGAATGAGCTGCTATGAGTTGAAAACAGGAATGGTGACGTCAGCTCTCCAAGATGGTGGCCCCTGGCTTCCTCTGTGGTCTGACTGGTGTGGAAAACCGAATTGGACCGCGTCCTTCCCCGGTCTCAAACCCAGAATTCAGCAATGAGCACAGTGATTGTACAGCTGGCAGGAGCCCACAGAATCCGCACCACTGAATATTTGTGTTGCTATCTCATTGTTTGCCAGCATGCGCCACAGACTCTAGCCGCAGGGCGATTTGCTGAATAAGCAGCATGACGCTCCATGCGGACAAATCACTCACGTTTGAGCCCCGTGGCTAATCCTCATGAGATGGAAATACTTCCACTAGGTTTTGGAGCACCCAAATTTTGCTGGAAATTCGTCATTCTCTTGCACAGTGATGCTGTATATGGGGTTGATGCACTCCTTTCGCTGCCATCATATGATCCCCTGAAGTTAGTTTTCAGTACTGGAAATGAATATGTATTTCAGGTGGATGAATATTTCTGAGAATAAACTTGTGAAAAGTTGATTATAAATCCACATACATAAATATGAATGAATTTAGGGAGTGTAAAATAAGACAAATACATTTCATATTTTGAAAAATCTGGAGAGTGAATACATACATATATATATATATATATATATATATATATATATATATATATATATATATATATATATAGATAGATACACACACAGAGAGAGACATTAAAAAGTAGCATTATGTATGCCAATTGAAATTCACCATGAAATATATATCATCCACAGATCCAAAAATACTCATTTTCCTGAACATCAATTTATGTTGTTCAACTAGAAAGCTGACCCATATGTTGAATTTTCAGTTCCAACAGCGTTTAGTAGGAGTGATCTTTTCTTACAGTTTGTATCTGCCAAGTCAGCCACCTCACAAAATGTATGTGTGATACCAGGTAGAATTCAATATGTGCATAAAAAAATACATGTGCTGAATAGACTACAGAGAAAGGGAGACAGTTATTCACATATTTGTTAACTTTTAAAACACATAAAGAACTGTGTCAATTAAAATTTGCTAGATTTATAGCACCTACCATTTATCATAGGAAAGGCAAGTCCAACTATACACCATGCCTCCTGTGAACCTCTTGTATTTCTATTTTGTTTGGGTAATTTTTCTCCATCATATTAAGATTAGAAGTAAAAGTCTAGAAGGGAATTTGTTAGTGTCAGGGATTCAGTATTTCGAATGGAAAATTGGAAAATGTATCCAATGTGTATGCAAATATGTGCTACACAAAAATCTTCCCACTCTCATTCAGAACAATGCCTTGGCATTACCTTCGCCCCATGTAAGACACAATTAGAGGAGAAGAGTTAGAAAATCTGTGAATACATACCTGTTATAGAAAATGCTCAGGAGTTCACAAATTTGGAGGTGGTAGAGGAGTTTCCAAAAGTAAGGGACAGGGTAAACACTCCACAAACATGAAGCTCTGCTGGCCTAACATCTGGAGAAACTACCTCTGAGGGTGAGCACTTGAAATATATTTTGTTGTCAGGAGCATTAGCTTCCTTTGTAGTGAGACCATCAAAGCTGGGTCTGCATCTATGTGACATGGATGACATGGTTTCTTATTTTCCGATGAACATGAGGCAGCAGTGCTGAATTTTCTCTTTGTAGGTAAACTGTGGCCACTGAGGGCAAGTGTCTCCTCATCTGGACTGTGAAGCCATTTGGTCATCCTCCACTCTTTGTGGTGTTTTTTGCTGTTGCACTAGGAGTGTGGTATTTGCTTCATGAAATAAAAAGAGTTCAACTGGGACACAGTGCTGTAGGGAGTTCTTTCAGTTGTGGTGGGTTGGGTTCTGTTGGAGAATGCACCAACCAGGCTTCTATCCCACATAGCTTGCAACATTGACCATAGCAACCTGATTCTGAACATTGCCCTGAAACCTCTCCATATAACAAGATTCTTTTACATATAAGGGTCTACTGGCTGCAAAATGTCAGTCACAAGTTATTTGGACACCAATGGCAGATAAACATGGCCACACCAGAGATATTTTATCACACACCTGCCCACCACGGCTCTAGGAACACTACTCAGCAGGTTCCAACTTACTTGCATCTCTGTTATACACCATTTTCATGAAACCCAGTCAATAAAGGCAATGTCTTGTATTCTCATGATCAGCTAGAGGACATCCAAAGGTTCTCCTGTGACACCTAGTCTTGGGAATTTCAAAAATTTCATGGTATTCATCTAGCCATTATTCAAGGAAGAAGTTGTAGGCACTGTGGGTTTCAATTCATTCATTAACCATTAAATGTTGAGTAAGCTCATTTCAATGAAAGCTCTGGAGAACTCTCAGAGGCAAGGCTTCCCAAAGGGTGGCCAAAAGGTCACATGAAGCCAGGCCCATTGAGGTCTACAATGTGAGGTCCATGTGTGTTTTCACTCTCAACTATGGCTGCCAAGTCTTTCAGAATAAAATCATGTGATATCCTGGCTGAGATTCCCTTTGCTCTGTGGAAAGCCAACTTGGGCGTAGATCTCACTTTCCAAGGGCGACTCTCATGCATGGCCTTCTAAAAGCCCAACACAATCCATGGCAATACTTCTCTGAGGTCAATTCCAGAACTCAGTCTCTATGTTGAATCACACAAGAGTTCAAGCCCAGGTGTACCCAGTCATCTCTTCCTACCGCCATACAAATGTTCACAGTTAAAACCAAAACACCCCAACATGGCCCTCACCTTCTTCCATGTAGACACTCATCATAACCTCCGGCTGGAGGTTTCCATGAGGTACACAGCCCACGTCCGTGTCCAAAATAAGCTCCCTTGCCCCTCATTTGCCTAACATCAGGGTTGCCTGAACTGCCTTCCTGTGAAACAGAAGTGAAAAAATAGGCCTGGCATTAATACTGCTCTACTTCTCCAACTTGATGCCTACCGAGTGTGGGGTTTAGATTCTTTATGTAAATTCATATTTTTTGTTGTTGTACTTTAACTTTTTAATATGTTTTCATTTTTTAAATATTTTTATTTTATTATTATTATTATTTTAAACTTTAATTTACATCTTTTAAATGATCATTATTTTTAAGTTTTTTTCTTTCTTTCTTTCTTTTCTATTTTTTCTTTTGTCTTATCATTTCTTTTCAATTTTCTGATTTCCCCTTCCTCGAATTCTACCTGCCTAATCTCATTCTCTTTAGTGACTTCTTCCCTTTCCTTCTAATATCATTTCTTCCAAGCATCAAATAAATTTATAAGAGTAAGCAGTAACTCAACAGTCAAACAGAGCAAGAAGTAACATGAGCAGCACAAAAAATCAAGGAAGAAAATAAGTACAAACAACGAAGGACAGCCAAAATATTCAGGAGGACCTATAGTAATCAGAAAAATGGTCATATAAAGAACTCAAGTAATACCTTAGACAGATGGAATTGAAACTTAAAGAGGATACGAGACAGCAAATCCAAACAGTGAAAGAACACATTGAAAATGAATTACATAAACAGATAAAAGAAGAAGTTATGCATCTTTATCAGGAGATAGAGATTATAAAAAAATCAAACAATAATTCTAGAAATGAAGGAAACGATAAACCAAATTAAAAAGTCAATTGACAGTATCACTAACACTGTGGAGCAAGTAGAAGACTGAATGTCAGATAATGAAGACAAAATATATCATCTTGAAATGAATCTAGCCAACACAGAAAGGCTGGTAAAAAATCATGAGTTAAACATCCAAGAGATATGGGATAACATAAAAAAAAAATTAATGAGTCATCTGGATAGGTACACAGATTCAAACCAAGGGAATTAGTAATCTATTGAATGAAATAATTACAGAAATATTTCCAGAAATACAAAGTAAATGGATATACAATTTGGACATGCTTACAGGACACGGAGCACACAAAATCACAGTAGACCAACACCAAGACACATTGTTATGAAGATATCCAATATACAAAACAAAGAGAAAATATTAAAAGCTCTAAGAGAAAGGAGGCAGATTACATTAAGGGGTAAACCAATAAGGTTGAGAATGGATTTTTCATCACAGTCGCTGAAAGCGAGAAGATCCTGGAACAACGTATTTCAAACACTGAAAGACAATGAATGCCAAGCAAGAATTCTGTATCCAGCAAAATTAAGCTGCAGGTATGACGATGAAATAAAAATATTTTATGATAAACAAAAGGTAAAAGAATTTGTAGCCAGAAAACCAGCATTGCAAAGCATCTTGAGCAAAACAATACACGAAGAAGAAATGAAAATCAACAACAAAAACCATCAGTGGGAAGTGCCTCAGTAATGACTGAGGGTGGGGGAAAAGCTAATCATGGAGAAACAAACTAAATTAAAAAAAAAGATGAATCATCAATCATGAGCGGCAGTACAAACCATATATCAATAGTGACTCTAAATGTTAATGGCTTAAACTCTCCAATAACGTGACATAGGCTGGTAACTTGGAATAAAAATGAATCCAACAATATGTTGCCTCCAGGAGACACATCTGAATGGAAAAGACATACACAGGCTGAAGGTGCAAGTTTTGGAAAAAATATACCATGCAACGCTCCCCATATGCAAGCAGGGGTGGCCATGCTCATATCAAATAAAATCGACTTCAAGACGAATTTAATCAAAAGGGATAAGAAAGGACATTATATACTGTTAAAAGGAACCATTCATCAAGAAGACATAAAAATTATCAATATTTATGCACCAAATAATGGTGCTGCAATGTTCAAAAAACAAATTCACCTCAAGTTCCAGAATGAAATAGACCACAACACAATAATTATGGGTGACTTCAACACACCTCTCTCACTATTGGACAGATCTTCCAAACAAAAGTGAATAAAGAAACTATAGAACTCAATATCACAATCAATAACCTAGACTTAACTGACATATATCGAATATATCAATCATCATCAAGTGGATATACTTTTTTCTCAGTAGCACGTGGATCCTTCTCAAAAATAGACCATATATTATGTCATAGGGCAACCCTCAGTAAATACACAGGGGTTGAGATAATACCATGAATTTTTTCTGATCATAATGGAATGAAACTGGAAACCAATGATAAAAAAAGGAAGGAAAAATCCTACATCACATGGAAAATGAACAATATGTTACTGAATGATCAGTCGGTTACAGAAGATATAAAGGAGGAAATCAAAAAATTCTTAGAGATACATGAAAATACAGACGCAATATATCAGAATCTATGGGACACAATGAAAGCAGTTTTAAGAGGGAAATTCATCTTCTGGAGGTCATTCCTGAAAAATGTAAAAACGAACAAATAAATGAGCTCACACTTCAACTCAAAGCCCTAGAAAAGGAAGAGCAAAACAACAAAAAATGTAGCAGAAAGCAAGAAATAATTAAAATCAGAGCAGAAATCAAAGAAATTGAAACAAAAGAAACTATTGAAAAAATTAACAAAACTAAAAGGTGGTTCTTTGAAAAAATAAATATGTTCGACAGACCCTTAGGCATGCTAATGAAGAGAAGAAGAGAGAGAACTCAAATTACTAACATATGGGATGAAAAAGGCAATATTACAACAGATGCTTCCGAAATACAGAAGACAATTAGAAATTATTTAGAAAACCTATATTCCAATAAAATAGAATATAGTGAAGACATCGATAAATTTCTTAAGTCATATGATATTCCCAGACTGAGTCATAAGGATACACACAATTTAAACAGACCAATGTCAATGGATGAAACAGAAGAAGCAATCAAAAGACTACAAAACAAGAAAAGCCCAGGAACGGATGGCTATACAGCGGAGTTTTACAAAACATTTAAAGAAGATTTAATACCAATACTTTTCAAGTTATTTCAGCATAGAGAAAAAGAGGGAGCTCTTCGAAATTCATTCTATGAGGCCAACATCACGCTGATTCCGAAATCAGAAAAAGACACCTCAAAGAAAGAAAACTACAGACCAATATATCTGATGAACCTACATGCAAAAATCCTCAATAAAACTCTGGTGAATCGAATACAAAGGCACATCAAAAAAATTATGCACCATGATCAAGTAGGATTCATAGCTGGGATGCAAGGATGGTACAATATACGGAAATCAATAAATGTTATTCACCACATCAATAGACTTAAAGATAAGAACCATATGATCATCTCGATAGAAGCAAAAAAAGCATTTGACAAAGTACAGCATCCCTTTATGTTCAAAACATTAGAAAAAATAGGGATAACAGGAAGTTACCTCGACATTGTAAAAGCTATGTATGCTAAGCCTCAGGCTAGCATCATTATGAATGGAGAAAAATTGAAGGCATTTCTTCTAAAATCTGGAACAAGACAGGGATGCCCTCTCTCACCACTTCTATTCCATATAGTTCTCAAAACACTGGCCAGAGCAATTAGACATACTAAAGAAATAAAAGGCATAAAAATAGGAAAATAAGAACGCAAATTATCACTATTTTCGGGTGACATTATTCTATACATAGAAGACACAAAAAGGTGTACAAAAACTACTAGAACTAAAAAATGAATGACCTGCGACCCACCGGCAGGTCAGGCCCTGAAACCTGCAGAGGGCACAGCTGCCCCACCCACCTGCAAGGTAGGCGATACCGTGACCACTGACAAAACAGGCCCAGTGGCCGTCTGACACATCACCCCGGTTGGGGGAGGGGCAGAGCCGCCACCAGCACCTGTTAGGTAGACAGACCTGCAAACGACAGACAGAACAGGCCTAGCGGCCAGTGGAGGTGCAGAGCCGCTGCTCACGCCTGCAAGGTAGGCGAACCTGTGACCACCGAAAGAACAGGCCCACCGAAAGTAGAGGCACAGCAGCCTGCCGGCGTAGTAGGCACATTGCCCCAATTGGAGGAGGGGCAGAACCACCGCCAAAGCCTGCAAGGGAGACTTTGCAACTATACAAGAGCAATATAAATATATAGGGGGAAAATCAATAACACAACAGTTTCACCAAGCAGAAAGAAACGCGATCAGTATGAAAAGACAAGGAAAGAAAGGACCACAAGCAATGCAGGTCAACTCAACTTTAGAAGAGGTAATATCTGCAGCAGATGGAATGTCAGATAAAGAATTCAGGATATACATGCTTCAGATTATCTGGAGTCTCAAGGAAGACATTAGACAGCATAATCAGACAATGAAAGACCACTTCGACCACTTCGAAAATGAATTACATAAACAAATACAAGAAGCAAAAGATCAATTATACAGGGAGATCAAGGTTATAAAAAGCAAACAAACAGAAATCCTGGAAATGGAGGAAACAATAAACCAAATTAAAAACTCAATTGAGAATACTACCAGCAGAGTAGAACACTTAGAAGATAGAACATCAGAAAATGAAGACAAAGTATTTCAACTGGAGAAGAACATAGACAGCTCAGCAAAGCTGTTAAGAAACCATGAGCAGAACATTCAAGAAATATGGGATAACATATAGAGACCAAACTTAAGAGTCATTGGGATACAGGAAGGTATAGAGTTCCAAACAAAAGGAATGAGCAATCTATTCAATGAAATAATACGAGAAAACTTCCCAGACTTGAAGAATGAGACAGAATCCCATATCCTAGAAGCCTACGGGACGCCGAATGTGCAAAATCATAAGAGATCCACACCTAGACACATTATAATGAAGATGCCCAACATACAGAATAAGGAGAGAATTTTAAAAGCTACAAGAGAAAGGAAGCAGATTACATTTAGGGGTAAACCAATCAGGATAACAGCTGATCTTTCAACACAGACTCTGAAAGCTAGAAGATCCTTGAATAACATATTTGAAACACTGAAAGAAAATGGGTTCCAACCAAGAATTGTGTATCCAGCAAAATTAAGCTTCAGTATGGAAGATGAAATTAAAACCTTCCATGATAAACAAAAGTGAAAAGAATTTGCAGCTAGAAAACCATCTCTTCAAAACATCCTCGGCAAAACATTGCAGGAATAGGAAATGGAAAATAACAATGAAAACCAACAGCGGGAGGGAGTACAGTAAAGAGGGGGAATAATCAAAGAGGAAAACAAACCATGTTTAGTAACATAAATAAACCAATATGAGTGGAAGAACAACCCATATCTCAATAATAACCCTAAATGTTAATGGCTTAAACTCACGAATTAAGAGACACAGGCTAGTAGAATGGATCACAAAACAAGACCCAACAATATGCTGCCTTCAGGAGACGCATTTGATAGGAAAAGACATACATAGACTGAAGGTGAAAGGTTGGGAAAAATCATATCACTCTTATGGACTTCGGAAACAAGCACGAGTGTCCATACTCATATCAAATAAAATAGATTTCAAGCCAAAGTTAATCAAAAGGGATGAAGAGGGACACTACATACAGCTCAAGGGAACCATACACCAACAAGACATCACAATCATAAATATATATGCCCCAAAAAATGGTGCAGCTATGTTCATCAACCAAACTCTTCTCAAGTTCAAGAGTCTAATAGACCACCATACAATAATTATGGGAGACTTCAACACAACTCTCTCACCACTGGATAGATCTTACAACGAAAAGTTGAATAAGGAATCTATAGAACCCAATAACATAATTAATAACCTAGACTTAATTGACATATATAGAATATACCACCCAAGATCAAGCAGTTACACTTTTTTCTCAGCAGCACTTGGATCCTTCTCAAAAATAGATCATATATTATGTCACAGGGCAACTCTTAGACAATATAAAGGAGTAGAGATAATACCATGCATCTTATCTGAACATAATGAAATGAAATTGAAAATCAACGATAAAAGAAGTAAGGAAAAATCATGCATCAATTGGAGAATGAAAAATAGGTTACTGAATGATAAATGTGTTATAGAAGACATCAAGGAGGATATTAAAAAATTCTTAGAGATAAATGAAAACACAGACACAACATATCGGAATCTATGGGACACATTGAAAGCAGTTCTAAGAGGAAAATTTATTGCTTGGAGTTCATTCCTTAAAAAAAGAAAAAAACCAACAAATAAATGATCTAATACTTCAACTCAATGTCCTAGAAAAACAAGAGCAAAACAATAGCAAAAAAGTAGAAGACAAGAAATAATTAAAATCAGAGCAAAAATTTATGAAATTGAAACAAAAGAAACAATTGAAAAAATTGACAAAACTAAAAGTTGGTTCTTTGAAAAAATAAATAAAATTGACAGACCATTAGCCACGCTAATGAAGAGAAGAAGAGAGAGAAATCAAATTACTCGCATATGGGATGAAAAAGGCAATATCACAACAGACACTTCAGAAATACAGAAGATTATCAAAAATTATTTTGAATCCTTATACTCCAATAAATTAGAAGATAGTGAAGGCATCGATAAATTTCTTAAGTCATATGATTTGCCCAGATTGAGTTAGGAAAATATTGACAACCTAAACAGACGAATATCAACTGAGGAAATAAAGAAACCATCAAAAGACTACCAACTAAGAAAAGCCCAGGACCGGATGGGTATACAGCAGAGTTTTACAAAACCTTTAAAGAGGAACTAATACCAATACTTTTCAAGCTATTTCAGGAAATGAAAAACAGGGAGAACTTCCAAATTCATTCTATGAGTCCAACATCACCCTGATTCCTAAACCAGACAAAGACACTCCAAAGAAAGAAAACTACAGACCAATATCTCTAATGAACCTAGATGCAAAAATGCTCAATAAAATTCTCGCGAACCAGATACAAAAACATATCAAAAAAATTGTGCACCATGATCAGGTAGGATTTATCCCTGGGATGCAAGGTTGGTTCAGTATACGAAAATCAATAAATGTTATTCACCACATCAATAGGCTTAAATATAAGAACCATATGATCATCTCGATAGATGCAGAAAAAGCATTCGACAAAGTACAGCATCCGTTTATGTTCAAAACTCTAGAAAAACTAGGGATAACAGGAACATACCTCAATATTGTAAAAGATATCTATGCTAAGCCTCAGCCTAGCATCATTCTGAATGGAGAAAAACTGAAGGCATTCCCTCTAAAATCTGGTACAAGACAGGCATGCCCTCTCTCACCACTTCTGTTCAACATATTTCTCGAATCACTGGCCAGTGCAATTAGACAGACAAAAGAAATTAAAGGCATAAAAATAGGAAAACAAGAACTCAAATTATCACTATTTGCAGATGACATGATTCTATACCTAGCAGACCCAAAAGGGTCTACAAAGAAACTATTAGAGCTAATAAATGAATTCAGCAAAGTGGCAGGATATAAAATCAACACGCATAAATCAAAGGCATTCCTGTATATCAGCAACAAATCCTCTAAAATACATATGAGGACAACGACCCCATTCACAATATCCTCAGAAAAAATAAAGTACTTGGGAATCAACCTAACAAAAGAGGTGTAAGACTTATACAATGAATACTACAGAACCCTAAAGTGAGAATTGAAGAAGTTCTTAAAAGATGGAAAAATATACCCTGTTCATGGATAGGTAGAATTAACATCATCAAAATGGCGATATTAACAAAAGTTCTCAATAGGTTTAATGCAATGCCAATCAAAATCCCAATGGCATTTCTTGTAGAAATAGAAAAAGCAATCATGAAATTCATATGGAAAAATGAAAGACCCAGAATAGCAAAAACATTGCTAAGCAGGAAGTGTGAATCAGTCGGTATAGCTATACCAGACTTCAAACTATACTACAGAGCAATAGAAACAAAAACAGCATGGTACTGGTACCAAAACAGGCGGGTGGACCAATGGTATAGAATAGAGGACACAGAAACCAATCCACAAAACTACAACTATCTTATATTCGATAAAGGGGCTAAAAGCATGCAATGGAAGAAGGCTAGCATCTTCAAAAAATGGTGTTGGGAAAACTGGAAATCCATATGCAACAAAATGAAACTGAATCCCTTTCTCTCACCATGCACAAAAGTTAACTCAAAGTGGATCAAGGAACTTGATATCAAATCAGAGACATGGCGTCTGATAGAAGAAAAAGTTGGCTATGATCTACATACTGTGGGGTCGGGATCCAAATTCCTAAATAGGACACCCATAGCACAACAGTTAATAACTAGAACCAACAAATGGGACTTACTCAAACTAAAAAGTTATTTTCTCAGCAAAAGAAACAATAAGAGAGGTAAATAGGTAGCCTACGTCCTGGGAACAAATCTTTACTCCTCACACTTCAGACAGAGCCCTAATATCCAGAATATACAAAGAACTAAAAAAATTAGACAATGAGATAACAAATAACCCAATCAACAAATGGGCCAAGGACCTGAAAAGAAATTTCTCAGAGGAGGACATACAATCAATCAAGAAGTATATGAAAAAATGCTCACCATCTCTAGGAGTCAGAGAAATGCAAATAAAAACCACCCTAAGATACCATCTCACTCCAGTAAGATTGGCAGCCATTAGGAAGTCAAACAACAACAAGTGCTGCCGAGGATGTCGAGAAAAGTGTACTCTTGTACATTACTGGTGGGACTGCAAATTGGTGCGCCCAATTTGGAAAGCAGTATGGAGATTTCTTGGAAAGCTCGGGATGGAACCACCATTTGATCCAGCTATTCCCTTTCTCGGTCTATTCCCTAAAGACCTAAAAAGAGCACACTATAGGGCCACTGCTACATCCATGTTCATAGCAGCACAATTCACAATAGCAAGACTGTGGAACCAACATAGATGTCCTTCAATAAAAGAATGGATAAAAAAATGTGGCATTTATACACAATGGAATATTACTCTGCATTAAGAAATGACAAAATCATAGAATTTGGAGGGAAATGGATGGCATTAGAGCAGGTTATGCTAAGTGAAGCTAGCCAATCCCTTAAAAACAAAAGCCAAATATCTTCTTTGATATAAGGAGAGTAACTAAGAACAGAGTAGGGACGAAGAGCATGAGAAGAAGATTAACATTAAACAGGGATGAGAGGTGGGAGGGAAAGGGAGAGAGAAGGAAAATTGCATGCAAATTGAAGGAGACCCTCAGGGGTATACAAAATTACATACAAGAGGAAGTGAGGGGAAAGGAGGAAAAATACAAGGGGGAGAAATGAATTACAGTAGAGGAGGTAGAGAGAGAAGAGGGGAGGGGAGGGGTGAGGGGGGATAGTAGAGGATAGGAAAGGCAACAGAATACAACAGTCACCAGAATGGCAATATGTAAATCAATGGTTTTGCAATTGATGTGATTCTGCATTCTGTATATGGGGTAAAAATGGGAGCTCATATCCCACTTGAATCAAAGTGTGAAATATGATATATCAAGAACTATGAAATGTTTTGAACAACCTACAATAAAATTAATTAAAAAAAAACCAACATGGTACTGGTACCAAAACAGGCGGGTGGACCAATGGTACAGAATGGAGGACACAGAGATTAATCCAAAAAGCTACAACTATTTTATATTTGATAAAGGAGCTAAAAGCATGCAATGGAGGAAATATAGTATCTTCAACAAATGGTGTTGGGAAAAATGGAAATCCATGTGCAACAAAATGAAACTGAATTCCTTTCTCTCGCCATGCACAAAAGTTAACTCATAGTGGATCAACGTGCTAGATATCAAATCAGAGACTCTGTGTCTGATAGAAGAAAAAGTTGGCTCTGATCTACATATTATGGGGTCGGGCTCCAAATTCCTTTATATGACATCCATAGCACAAGAGTTAATAACAAGAATCAACAAATGGGACTACTTAAACTGAAAAGTTTTTTATCAGCAAGAGAAAGAATAAGAGAGGTAAATAAGGAGCATACATCATGGGAACAAATTTTTACTCCTCACACTTCAGATAGAGGCCTAATATCCAGAATATACAAAGAACTCAAAAAATTAGACAATAAGATAACAAATAACCCAATAAACAAATGGGTCAAGGACTTGAACAGACACTTCTCAGAGGAGGACATACAATCATTCATCAAGTACATAATAAAATGATCACCATTTCTAGCAGTCAGAGAAATTCAAATCAAAATCACCCTAAGATACCATCTCACTCCAGTAAATTGGTAGCCAATATGAAGTCAAACAACAACAAGTGCTGGCAAGGATGAGGGGTAAAAGATACTCTTGTACATTGCTGGTGGGACTGTAAACTGGTGTGGCCAATTTGGAAAGCAGTATGGAGATTCCTGGGAAAGCTGTGAATGGAACCACAATTTGACTCAGCTATTGCCCTTCTCTGACTATTCCCTGAAGACCTTAAAAGAGAGTAATACAGGGATACTACCACATGGATTTTCATAGCAGTACAATTCACAATTGATACACTGTGGATCCAACCCAGATGCCCTTCAATAGATGAATGGATAAAAAAAATGTGGCATTTATACACTATGGAGTATTACGCAGCACTAACAAATGACAAAATCATAAAATTTGCAGAAAAATGGATGGCAATGGAGCAGATTATGCTTAGTGAAGATAGCCAATCCCTAAAAAATAAATACCAAATGTCTTCTTTGATATAATGAGAGCAACTAAGAACAGAGCAGGGAGCAATAGCAGGAAGAAAAGATTAACTTTAAACAGAGACATGAGGTGGGAGGGTAAGTGAGAGAAAAGGGAAATTGCATGGTAATGGAGGGAGACCCTCATTGTTACACAAAATTACATATTGTTGTGAGTGGAATGGGAAAATAAACATGGAGTGAAATAAATTACAGTAGATGGGGAAAAAAGAGAAGATCGGAAGGAAGGGGAGGGGAGATAGTAGAGTATAGGAAAGGTAGCAGAATACAACAGTAGCTAATAGGGCATTATGTAAAAATGTGGATGTGTAATCGATGTGATTCTGTAATCTCTATTTGGGCTAAAAATGGGAGTTCATAAGCCACTTGAATCTAATGTATGAAATATTATATGTCAAGAGATTTTTAATGTTTTGAGCAACCAATAAAAGAAAAAAAGTAGCAATATATATGCCAATCGAAATTCATCATGAAATATATATAATCCACAGATCGAAAAATATTCATTTTACTGAACATGGATTAATGTATAATGTTATTCAACTAGGAAGCTCACCCATAGGTTGAATTTTCAGTTCCAACAGCATTTAGGAGGAGTTATCCTTTCTCACAATTTGCATCTGCCAATTCAGTTACCTCACAAGTATGTACGTGTGGTACCAGGTAGAATTCTATATGTGCATATAAAAATACATGTGCTGAATTGGCTACAGAGAAAGGGAGACAGGAATTCACATATTTGTTAATTTTAAAAACACATGTAGAACTATTTCAACAAAAAAATGACTAGATTTATAACTCCTACACTATATAATGCAAAAGGCAATTGTAACAATACACCATGCCTCCTCTGAACTGCTTGTATTTCTATTCTGTTTGGGTTATTTTTCACCATCATATTAGAATTATTAGTCAGAGTATAGTAGGGTATGTGTTAGTTTCAGGGCTTCAGTATTTCAAATAGAAAATTGAAAAATGAATCGAATGTATATGTAAATATGTGCTACACAAAAATCTTCCCACTCACATTCAGAACAATGCCTTGATATTACCTTGGCCCAAATAAGACACAATTAGAGTAGAAAAGTGTGAAAATCTGTGAATACATATCTGGAATGGAATATGCTCGGGAGTTCACAACCTTGGTGGTGGTAGAGGAGTTTCCAAAAGTAAAGAACAGTGTAAACACTCCACAAACATGGAGCTCTGCTGGCCTAAGACTTCTTGGAAAACTGCCTCTGAGGTTGGGCACTTGAAATATATGTTGTTGTCATGAGCTTTAACTTCCTTTGTAGTGAGACCATCAAAATGGGTCTGCATCTATGTGACCTGGAAGACATGGTTTCTTATATTCCAATGACCATGAGGCAGCAGTGCTGAATTCTCTCTTTGTATGTAAACTGTGGCCACTGGAGGCTAAGTGTCTCCTCGTGTGGACTGTGAAGACATTTGGTCATCCTCCACTTTTCGTGGTGTTTCTTGCTGCTGCACTGGGAATTTGGTATTTGCTTCACCAAATACAAGGAGTTCTACTAGGATACAGTGCTGAAGGGAATTCTGTCACGTGTGGTGGGTCAGGGTCTGCAGGAGAATGCACCAACCAGGCTTCTATCCCACACAGCTTGCCCCAATAACCATAGTAAACTGATTCTGAACATTGCCCTGAAACCTCTCCACATAAAAAAATGCCTTTACATATAAGTGTCTGATTTCTGCACTATGTCAGTCATAATCCATTTGGAAGCCAATGGCCGATCCACATGGCCCCACCATGGTGTTTTATCACACACCTGCCCACCACTGCTCTAGGCCCACTAATCAGCAGGATACAAATTACTGGCATCTCTGTTCTACACCATTTTCATAAAACCCAGTAAAACAAGGCATTCTCTGGTATACACATGATCAACCACAGGACTTCCAAAGATTCTCCAGTGCCACCTGGTCATGGAAATTTCAAAAATTTCATGGTATTTATCTAGCCATTTTTCAAAGATTAAGTTGGAGGCACTGTGGGTTTCAAATCATTCAGGAACCATTAAGTGTTGAGAAAGCTCATTTCAATGAAAGCTCTGGAGAACACTCACAGGCAAGGCTTCTCAAAGAGTTGCCAAAAGGTCACATGAAGCCAGGCAAATTGAGGCCTACAATGTGAGGTCCATGTGTGTTTTGACTCTCAACTATACCTGCCAATCTTTCAGAATAAAATCATGTGATATCCTGGCTGAGGTTCCCATTGTTTTGTGGAAAGACACCCTGGGCCTAGATCTCAGTTTCCATGGGTGAGTATCATGCATGGCCTTCTAAAATCCCAACACAATTCATGGCAATACTTCTCTGAGTTCAGTTCCAGAACTCAGTCTCTAAGGGGAATCACGCCAGAGTTCAAGCCCAGGTGGAACAAGTCATTCCTTCCAACCACCACAAAAATGACCAAAATTAAAATCAAAACACTCCCACAGGGCCCTCATCTTCTTCCATATAGACACTCATCATAACCTCTGACTGGAGATTTCTATGAGGGGCACAGCCTAAGAAAGTGTCCAAAATAAGCTCACTTGCCCCTCATTTGCCTAAAATCATGGTGGCCTGGACACTCCTCCTGTGAACCTGGAGTGATCAAATATTCCTGCTGTTAAAGTGTTCCGCTTCTCCAATTTGAGGCCTACTGGCTGTGAGGTATAGATTCTTTATGTGATTTGGAGTCATGAGAAAACCCAAGCACATATGGGCAAGCCTCTGCAGGGATTTGAAGAACTCATTTAATCCAAAGAATCCCTATTCTCACTTAATGGAGGTCAGGAACCTAAAACAAGAAGGCAAAAAAATTCATCCACAATGACTTCTCTTTTGGCCATTTCGGTTTGGGAAGCACATGGGATTTTTCTTTAGATCCATTGGGTGCTGAGAATCTAAGTCACAGCCTCACACAAGGACCAGAGACTGATTCAGACACATCCCATTCCAAAGCAATTAAGCAAAGAGCCACAGGTGAAGCCCATTCATTTCCATATGAAAACAGTTTTCTTCAGGCTTCACAAAGGGTTGGCATGAGTCAAAGACCTTCCTGACATTCAGGGTAATTGAAACACAAGTAAGCAAATGGCCCAAGAAGGGTTTCTTCACTGAGACTTTACTGGTCACACTGATATCTGAGTTTTCTGAGATGCTCTCAATCTCTTCAGCTATCCAGTACATGGCCATGTCACAGAGCCTTGTGGTGTTACATATCTGGGACACAAAACCATGAGCGTATTCTGTAGAGTGGCCAGAATTCACGAAGAAAACAGTAACTTAAGAAGACAGTAGGTGTTGCCCATCCATAAGGCAAAGTGAAGTCCATTAATCTATTGGGCAGTATTAATGTGGGGAAGATTTCTACTAGAGAAAACAAATCCATTGATGCATTCCCTTTTCTAATGTCTACAACCACGGATACAGTGGGATACACAGACATAGAAACCCTCACAATGTCAAATGACTTACTAGAAACAGTCCACTCCACACCAGAAAAAACGCCTTTCCTACCTATTCTCAGAACATGAGAAAAAAACCACAAACTCACACCCACAACGGCAAAGCCACCTCCTTCCCCCAAGTAGGTCTGTGACTATCCAGTGTGTCTTCTGACTGGTGGGCCATATTATGTTCCCCCGAAATGGCCTGTCCTCTCTCAGATCTGGTCTCCTTGGCCAACTATGTGAAGTTGTCAGGAGACAGCGGTGAGCCACTCCCTGCTTTCTCAGGGAAGGTGCCTCTTCAGAGCTCTGCTGGCAATTGGCCATCCTCACATCAGTAGGTACCAAGAAAGACTGACTCTGTCCTTGGAAAAAGCAAACAAGTTAGCCCAATGGGACTAGGACTGGGACTGGCTCTGGGTGCCTGGCTTCCTGGATCCCAAGTTCAGAGAATTCAATCACCAAGGAAGTGAGGAGAGGTCACTTCCTTCAGGAACTGAATGAGGTCACTGCCTTGAAAACCACTTTGTCCTAACAGTTGCTTCCAAGGGTCCCATGAGATGGAGGCTGCCCCAACATCCTCTGACACATTCAGAAGTTAGAATGGAATATCAACCTTAGGCACCCAGGTATAGCTCTCCACACAGGCCTGGTTTCTTCCAACTTCTTTACAATAAGAAAAGAGAGGCTGACTTAGACCCATCAATTCATCCTGACCAGGTTGTTTGCCATGGAAGATTTCTATTGCTCTCTCAGGTCCAACATAGCTGCATAAATCTTCTCCAAGGATCATTTCTCCATGGATCTTTGAGGTTCTCAGAAGGTGGAAGATCACCTACATTCCTATATTGTAAGACCAACTCTGTCCCTGCTCTTCTGTAAGTTATATTGATGGAACAGTGTATGTTTAGGGTTAATAACATGTTTGATTTGGGTTAGGAATCATTTTGCGGGATGAATAATGGTATTGGCAACCTTCGATATTTACAAGAGTATATAGGTGAAATATAAGTATGAAAGCAGAAAATTAGGAAAGATTTGAAGCCCAGAAGGGAATTGGACCCTTAAGTGGTATACTTAGCTTTGAGTTATGTGCTGCACAGTTGTCTCAGATAAATCAATATACAATGGCATAGGACCTTGTACCTTGCATGATTCAATGTTGAAGAGAATATCCAGTCAAAAAGCGATATTCAGTATGATGAGGAAGGTAGTCGTTAGGTTTAGAATGAAGAGTGAGTATAGGATTTGGACAAAAAGTTCTTTAGAAATAGGGTTTCGGTTAGAGAGTGAGTGTTAATGTCAGCACATATGAAGAGTCAGTCACAATGATGAACTGGGGAAAATATGAGGGAAAGCAGATATCAATAAAGACATTAGGAAATCAAGGAAAGTACAAAGTGAGTGATAGGATTAAACATTTTCAACAGGCTTGAGGTTGAATATATAATCCTAGGAAGAAACAAATATGTAGTCACCAATAGGATTGACATTTGAGAGCATTAGGCAACCTGGACATAGATGTTTTTAGTAATCCATGCTCACTTTCCATTTAGGCTTTGGTACAATTGAAAGTGTGACCTTTGCTTTTTGTGTCCAGAATATTTCTGTGATAAAATGTATATGTATATCACGTGACATGAGTATTTCTTCCACCATTTCCAGGAGCAATATTTTGAAGACATATAAATTTGTATTGGGGTACAAATAGGTATACCCTCTGTCTATGAATATAGCAATAACGCATGAATAGACCATACTGGGAATAAATAATATAACTGGATCCACTTTAAATAATGGATTGAATGGATATCTGAAAATATATAAGAAATGTTATAAAGATGCACAATCAATCATTCCAACCAGTTATATATCTAATGGTCATCTTAGGGTTATGTTTTATCATGAAGGATGTGTGAGTTTTGCTTAAAAATTGATCATGGAAATTGAAAATAATATATTTGAAAAAAGTCTCATGAAAAGACCAGTCAAGAAACATAGGGAAATACATGTGTTCTGGAGCAAGAAGTGATTGAAAGTGAAACAAATGCCTATAAATTTGCTAAGTAGTGCATGAAATATATATCCTATGATGTGCATAAACTGAAGAAATAGTAATGTACCAGTGTTGAATAATAATTAATGTCAAAATACACATCATGTCCCATAGGAATCTACTAGCATTGATGTTAAACTAGGTCAGTTAATGTAGAAATACTAGGATTTGTTTGCACCTTTCACTGAAGTTAGTTTTCAGTACTAGGAAACAAATATGTATTTCAGGTGGATGAATATTTCTGAGAATAATCTTGTGAAAAGTTGATTATTAATCCACATACATGAACATGAATGAATTTAGGGAGTGTATATAAGACACATATATTTCATATTTTGAAAAATCTGGAGATTTATTTTGTATATATATATATATATATATATATATATATATATATATATATATATACACACACACACACAAACACACACACAAACAAAGACATTCAAAAGTAGAATTATATATGCCAATCGAATTTCACCATGAAATATATATCATCCACAGATCCAAAAATATTCATTTTACTGAACATGGATTTATGTATAAGTTATTCAACTAGGAAGCTCACCATTAGCTTGAATTTTCAGTTCCAACAGCATTTAGGTGGAGTAATCTCTTCTCACAATTTGTATCTGCAATGTCAGGCACCTCACAAAAATGTACGTGTGATATCAGGTAGGATTCTATATGTGTATATAAAAATTAATGTGCTGAATAGGTTACAGCGAAAGGGAGATAGGAATTCACATATTTGTTAATTTTAATACACATATAAAACTTTTTCAGTTAAAAAATGACTAGATTTATAACACCTACCTTTTATCTTGCAAAAGGCAAGTCCAATATACACCATGCCTCCTCTGAACTGCTTGTATTTCAATTCCGTTTGGGTTATTTTTCTCCATCATATTAGTATTTGTAGTTAGCGTCTAGAAGGGTATGGGTTATTGTCAGGAATTCAGTATTTCAATTGGAAAATTGGAAAGTGAATCCAATGTGTATGCAATTATGTGCTGCACAATATTCTTCCCACTCTCATCCAGAACAATGGCTTGACATTAACTTCGCCCCAAGTAAGACGCAATTAGAGAAGAAGAGTTAGAAATTCTGTGAATACATATCTGGAATGGAAAATGCTCAGGAGTTCACAACCTTGGAGGTGGTAGAGGATTTTTCAAAAGTAAGGGACAGGGTTGATCACCCAACATGATCTTTCATTAAAATTGTGAGCCATCTTGCCACAAAGCCATGAAAAGATAATTTTTGCTTTAGTATAAATTACTGCAAATTCTGAACCTGCTTAGAATGCCTGACCATGTTTTGAACTCACCCATGCCTGGCTCTCTGACCAGATAACAGCCCTCTCTGAAACTTTAATGACACCTCATAAATATTCGCCTTCCCTGGCCAGACAATGACCCTCTCTGAGGCTCTAATGGTCCTCATAATTTCTGATGCTGGGGCCAGAAAATCAAATGTAAACTACAATTAGTGTGATGCTTGTCAAAGTTCTGTTTTCTGTAACCCCCCTTTTGTGTAACTTTCTGGGCTATAAAGCTGGGCTGTAGGAAAGGTGGGGTTGCTGTCTTGTTCCCGCCATTTTGAGAGGGAGAGGCAGCCTGGCTGGTTGAAATATTAAGCTTGCCTTAATTTGATTTTAATTGGAGTCAGTGGTCTTTTCTTGTGTCCTGGACTAACATTTTGGAGTTCCCCAGCAACATGACCCGACCAGATCACAAAGCCAGACTGCTGGAAATTCTGAAACTGGCCTATCCTCCAGGACTCCAGGCTGGAGAGACAAGTTCCAAGGCCTTGGAATGAGCCTTCAGTCCGTGGATCACTGCAGTGAACCATCGCACTAAAACTATTATCAAGCACCTGGTGGAGGAGGCCTTCATAGGTAAGAGGCGCCTTTATAACATCTGATATCCGGTTAAGGGAGTACTCTTCTGATGACAGAGAGGTGGCCTGGGAAGGCTCACATATACTCCTGTCCGGGACAGTAATAGGAATCCTTCTTTCCTCTGTTCTTTTCTGTAGGGAATACCTCTGAAAGTGTAGAGAGGTGCCGACTGGCACGCAGGAGCTCCTACCCCGGAGCTTTAGCAAGACGCTGCATTGCTCCTCTGGTTTTCTGTTTATTCGCCGAGTTTCTGTTTTTTTTGTGTTTTGTTCTGTGTTCTAAATGTTTTTTATTTGTTTGTTTTTGTGCGTTTTGTTGTGTGATTTCTGTGGTAAAAACTTAAGGATATTGGACGTGAAAATGGGTAAAAAAGCATGTAAGCCTGTCACCCATTTGGACTGTGTTTTAAAGAAATGTGATGCACTATACCCCCCTTTGTTAAGCAGGATGAGAGAAGCCCCTAGCTGGCTGACTGGAGCACACCCACTGCAGAGGGCAATGCCTGCTGGAGACCTAATAACTGAGTATCTCCCAGGTTAACAAGTGAAGCTCCTTTAAAACCCCTTGTCCCTCCAGATCAAGAGAGTCACAACTTTGGACAGAGTCCCCTGTTTTTATCCTTTGTTAGCAAAGCAGTAAACCTCCCTTTTACTTTTTCTCAAACCCTGTCCTTATATTAAATTGGTATTAATTGGCTTCAAGGTCCAGAACCGAAATTTAAGTTACAAATTTTGATACCCCCCCGACCCCGGAATTTTTGAGAACTGACTACTGAAATGTTAGGAGATTCAGCGTGCTTGAAGTGGAACCAAACCAGAGGAGCTAATCCTGTAAGTAAAAGACGGGACTGAGGGACTCCCAGCAGCTGTCGAAGTCCTGTTGCTTCAGTAAATTCCCTCCTTCCTTCCCTGCACTGTAAGTATTATGCCACCTCTGTTTTCTTAAAAAAGAGAAAAAGAAAAAGGAGACACTAAATGCAGTAAAGTCACCATGGAGACCTTTGATATTACATTTCAGGTTGCCCCTCTGTGAAAACATCTGATGCCCTTGTGGGGACATCTATCATGCCACTGGTGTAGGAGATTTTTCTCTTATCTGCTGTTTTAAAGGCTTCTGTCCTGTCAGCCATAGTCTGGAGCTCCTTTCTGTCTGTCTTTTGTCTTTGTTTCTGGCCATTTAAGACATGTGCAATAATGTGTTGATATTATAAATTGTTTCTTGGGAATGATCTTAGCTGAATGTGTGTCTAAATGATGATGTTTTATTGTAACAATATGGTATCTGGATGGGTTTTTGTAGCATTGCTCAATCTTGCAGTTAAAAGTCGGGTTTAGGTAATTTTTTAGTTTATGATTTCAGATAATTCATGCCAGAGAACTTAAATACTTAAAATGGAAAACTAAAGAATTCTACTTCCAAGTTGGCAAGTAACTTCCCAATCATTTAGTCTTTTTTTTCACCAATTTTTAATTGGGTAGCCTGGGAAAATGTCACAGTGTGTCAGTGAATTAATTTGGACAAGGATAGTAAATCATAGTATGGTATCTGTTGACAAAACAAGATGTTAAGGTATAAAATTTTGAATTGTATCTTAAAATTGTATCATAATTTTCAACATCCTCACCTGAAAATTATGGTTAAAGTGCCTTAGGCCTGAGGTGTTCGCTCAGAATAGCAGTTTTGTCCAGCTCCTTCCAGAACTCAGCCAGGACTTATGTTGAAATGTAAATGAAAGAAGCCTGCAAGCTCAGTAGGAGACTGATCTGATGTCTAAGTGGGAAAAAAAAAGGTAAATCGTATGGTATTTACTAATTACTGGCCAGTCATTTTTTCTAGGACTCTCATTTTTTTCCTTAGATTCTGTATTTTTTTTTTGAGCTCATTATTTTGATCCTAGAGAACGAGGTTAATATTTTTCTCATCAGTTCTATCTTTGACCAACAGTGGAGTTCTGAAACATTACAATGGAGATTTCACCTGTGAAAAGCTGCAAGGCCTTACTATTATTATTTGTGCACACTTTTGTTATGTGTTGTATGTCCATATATCTATATGTTCGTATATCATATATATGATATACAAATTAACATATACAAGGAGCGATCATTAAAAAAAAGCACTCATAAAAACAAATTTTAAAAAGTGGATTCGAAGATCTTTAATTCACGTGAGTTAAAAGGTTCACTTTAAATTTGGATAAACAAATAACAATAAATGTCTTTAAATTTAAGCTTACAAGTTTTTCTAGCTGCTCAAAAATCTAATAAAATATTAATGTCTATAAAATGTCTAATATGCCTTGGTTCTAGGACTTTTCCTTTAACAAAAAAATGGTTTACACTGTTCAATACATTTCTCTAATATTTTGATAAATAAGTGAAGTAAATTTGATATGGGATTACTCATTCATGAGTACTTTTGTTAGATATCTGATTGATTTAGTAAGGTCTGTATAAGTTTGTTCTAAAGTCTGTATAAGATTGTAAAAATCAGTCATGTGATAAAGCGACACAAATTTCTGAAAACAAAAGTTTACCCATAACATTGTGTTTATTTTTATTTTTCTAGAGCAAGCAACCATAAAAATTAAACAACTGATTAAATAAGAACTGTTATTTTAGAGCACTGTACTGGAATTTCTTTAAAAGCTAAATTTGGTTAATGTAAAAACATCAATGTCATTGTGATGCTATTAATGTGCTCATATCTTCCAGGTATACAAGTCTGTAAGGTAGAAACTTTAAAAGAGCATTACATCAAGCTGGTGTTCTGAAGTTGTATGGTAAAAAAATATATATATATTGGGGATTTATTTACTTGTTATCAATAAGATATGTAAAGTTTTATGTTACTTTTTACATTGGGGAAAAATTTAAATATATTTTTAAGTTAATGAGCGCCTAATCTATGTAAAGGTTAAAAACTTTCAGCCTTTCTTTAATTCATGTTTTAAATGTGATATCATATGGTGTTAGCTAATGTTCATGTGACCTCAAACAATTTATGTAAACTGTGTAAGATGATATTTAAAAAAAAAAAGATCAGCTTTAGAACTAAAAGACTTAAGATTTATATAGAGCCCTGCCTTACCTGAGATAAGGCTCTGTGTCTCATCTTACAACATGTGAGAATAACTACGAAAGCAGTAGGTCAGATGTTATTTAATTTAAAGTTACGTTCAGAAGTTTTTTTTTTTCTGTCAAGATTACTAGGATCTCAAAAAGGTGATATAATTTATACCTCAGCCAAAAATTCAGGGTAGCTATTACACGAACTAAGTATTTTTACTCTTGTTAATTTTATTTTGTAATTTCCTTATAAGTTAACTAAAGATTCCCTGTTAGTGTTTTACAAAAGAGTTGCTTTTGAACACAACATTGGTTAATTTAAGATAATATGGCATCACCTACAAGACAGAAAAATACAGATCCCAAATAATAAAAAGATAAATAATTTTAAATTATAGACATTAAAGCACAGTACTCTTAATATAAGGCTGTTAAAATTTATTTGCTGGATATTTAAGATTAGGATTTAAAATTTAATTTAAATGAAAAGGGACAATAAAACAAATTTTGGCTCTTGCCCTCTGAGTCAGTTTGTATCCAGGGAACAGGAGACTTCTCTAAAGAACTTTGCAACTCTCAGCCACATAAACTCCTGATCAGGAAGATTAATGTGGCCACTGGAGAACAGAAAGCCAATCAGTGCATTTTCTACGAAGAAGAGAGTCATCAGAGAAGGGAGATATTCCTGATGCTTCTGAGAGAAGCCACATGGTCAAGCAAGACCTGGAATCACCTAGCGCAAATGGCACTAGCAGAACTGAGAAGCTGCTCTCAAGTTTCCCCAGAAATGACTCCCATAAAATCTCAGCTGACTGTTAACAATAGATAGAAACAAAAGTCAGTTTTACTGCTTCATCTTAAACTCTTAGCAAAGACAGATAAACCCAAAATACAGCCATTCCTGGGCATTTTAAATAATAATAGTTATAATAATATTTTAACGTATACACTTTATGGTAGCCTCCCAAAATAAGTAAGACTGGAGGCTACAAAGAAGGATTCTCAGAGAGGAATGCCTGATGAGAATAAAAAGAGACTATCAAGAGGAGCTACCAGAGGCAGAAGTTTTTTGTTTAAGGCCTACAGATATTCGTAACCTACACAGGTAGGCTTGGTGTTTGCTAGTATGATTATCCAGCCCTGACTAACAGAATTAAAGGTTTCTCTATTACACACAGAGGTCATACTAGTAAAAGGAATTTGCAAGATCAGATGACATTAAATTATTAAACTGTATCTTATGGGGTGGGACAACTGTGACACTAAAAGTTAAATATTAAGTTGAAAGTCCTGATAACTGGGGATATTGAAGACAGATGAGGGGACATCTATACAGTGACTTGTTTCAGCAGCTGCAACATTTATTCAGTACTCATGGTTTTTGTTTCTCTCATAGAAGAACCCATCCCCAGATGACTTTACAAACTGTTCTACCACAACCAGACTTCAAACCGAACTGACTTCTAAAAGACAACTCATGTCCCTCATGCTGTGCCCCCTCATGTCACCCTCTCTCAGCTCAGAAGAAGCCAAAATGAGTGACGCCACTCTTCTTACAACAATGGAGCCAAAAATAAATAGACTTTCATTTTAAGTAATTAATTAAGTCAGGTAAAATCAGGGAGACTGGTTTTGTGTGAGTTCAAAAAATATGGAGACTGTTACGTGAGGTATTAAAATTCCCTCAGTGCTCTTCCCCTACCCTATCAAAGATTTGAAAGGGACACATTAGAAAAGGGGGGAATGATAGACCCAACCTGATCTTTTATTAAAATTGGGATCCATCTTGCCACAAAGCCATGAAAAGAAAATTTTGGCTTAACTATAAATTACACCAAATTCTGAACCTGCTTGCAATGCCTGCCCGTGGCCTTGAACTCACCCATGCCTGGCTCTTTGACCAGGAACAGCCCTCTATGAAACTTTATTGACACCTCATAAATACTGGCCTTCCCTGGCCAGACAATGACCCTCTCTGAGGCTCTAATGGTCTTCATAAATTCTGATGTTGGGGCCAGCAAATATATATATATATATATATATATATATATATATATATATATATATATATATATATATAAACTACGATTAGTTTGATGCTTGTCAAAGTTCTGATATTTTAACCCCCCTGTAGTGTAAAATTCTGGGTTATAAACCTGGGCTGTAGGAAATTTGGGTGGCTGTCTTGTTCCCACTGTTTTGGGAGGGAGAGGCCACCTGGGCAGTGGAAAATATAAGCTTGCTTTAACTTGATTTTAATTGGAGTCAGTGGTCTTTTCTTGCATCCTGGTCTAATAGGTAAATGCTATCAAACATGGAGCTCTGCCAGCCTGAAGACTTCCTTAGAAACTGCCTCTGACGATGGGCACTTGACATATATGTTGTTGTCAGGAGCTTTAGCTTTCTTTCTAATGAGACCATCAAAGCTGGATCTGCATCTATGTCACCTGTAGGACATGGTTTCTTGTTTTTCAAAGGACATGAGGCAGCAGTGCTGAATTCACTCTTTGTAGGTAAACTGTCGCCACTGAAGGCTAAGTGACTCCCCGTGTGGACTGTGAAGCAATTTGGTCATCCTCCACTTTTCGTGGTGTTTCTTGCTGCTGCACTGGGAATTTGTTATTTGCTTCACAAAATACAAGGAATTCAGCTGGGACACAGTGCTGGAGGGAGTTCTTTCACATGAGATGGGTCAGGGTCTGCAGGAGAATGCATCAACCAGGCTTCTATCCCACATAGCTTGTCCCCTTGACCATTGCACCTGATTCTGAACATTGTCCTGAAACATCTCCATATAACAAGATGCCTTATATGGAGAGTTATCAGACATATAAGTGATTCCTGGCTGCACAATGTCAGCCACAAGCCATTTGGAAGTCAATGGCAGATACACATGGCCCGACCACAGATGTTTTATCACACACCTGCACACCACAGCTCTGGGCCCACTACTCAGCAGGCTCCAACATACTGGTATCTCTGTTCTACATCATTTTCATGAAACCTAGTCAATCAAGGCACTGTCTGGTACACACTTCATCAGCAAGAGGACATTGAAAGGTTCTCCAGTGCCACCTGGTCATGAAAATTTCAAAAATTTCATTGTATTTATCTAGCCATTTTTCAAGGATGAAGTTGGAGAAATTGTGGGTTTCAATTCATTCAGGAACCATTAATGTTTGAGGAAGCACATTTCAAGGAAACTCTGGAGAATTCTCAGAGGCAAGGCTTCCCAAAGAGTGGCCAAAAAGACACATGAAGCCAGGCCCATTGAGGTCTACAATGTGAGGCCCATGTGTGTTTTGACTGTCAACGATGGCTGCCAAGTCTTTCAGTATAAAATAATGTGATGCCCTGGCAGAGATTGACAATGCTCTGTGGAAAGCCACCCTGGGCATTGATCTCAGTTTCCAAAGGCAACTCTCATGCGTGGTCTCCTAAAATCCCAACACAATTCATGGCAATACTTCTCTGAGGTCAGTTCCTGAACTCAGTCTGTAAGGGGAATCACACCAGAGTTCAAGCCCAGGTCGACCTAGGCATCTCTTCCAACCACCAAACAAATGACCACAATTAAAACCAAAACACTCCCAAATGGCCCTCATCTTCTTCCACATAGACACTCTTCATAACCTCTGGCTGGAGGTTTCCATGAGGGGCACAGCCCAAGACAGTTTTCCAAATGAACTCCCTTGCCCCTCATTTGCCTAAAGTCAGGGTGGCCTGGACTCCCATCCTGTGAAACAATAGTGATCAAATAGTCCTGCTCTTAATACTGCTCTGCTTCTCTAATTTGAGGCCTACTGACTGTCTGGTATATATTCTTTATGTGAATTGGTGTCATGAGAAAACACAAGCCCTTATGTGCTAGCCTCTGTAGGGCTTTGAAGAACTGATTTGACACAAAGGATCCCTATTCTCACGTGATGGAGGTCAGGAAGCTTACAGAGGAAGGTGAGAGACTTCATCCACAATGACTGCTCTTTTGGCCATTTTCGTTTTGCATGCACACTTGGAAACTTTCTTTAGATCCATCAGGTGCTGAGAATCTAAGCCACTGCCTCACACAGGGCAAAGAGGCTGATTCAGCCACATCTCTTTCCAAAGCAATTAAGCAAAGAGCCACAGGTGATGCCCATTCATTTCCATTTGAAAACTCTTTTTTTCTGGCTTCACAAAGGGGTTTCCTGAGGCAAAGATCTTCCTGACATTTATGAAAACAGAACAATAGGTAAGCAAAAGGCCCATTGCAGTGTTTTTCCACTGAGACTTTAATGGTCACACTGATATGTGAGTTTTCTGAGATGCTTCTATTCTCTTCAGCTATCCAGTACATGGCCATGTCACAGAGCTTGGAGGTGGTACATATCTTGGAAACCAAACCATGAGGCTATTCTGGAGAGTGGCCAGTATTCAGGAAGAAAACAAGAACTTAGGAAGATAGTAGGTGTTGCCCATCCATAAGGCAAGCCTCTCTCCGTTCTTAAATTGTGCAGTATGAATGTTGGGAAGCTTTCTACTAGACCGGACACAACCATTGATGCATTCGCTTTTCAAATGTCTACAACCACAGATACAGTGGAATGCACAGACATAGAAACACTCGCGTTGTCAAACGACTTTCTAGAAACATTCCAGTCCAAACAAACAAACAGTCTTTCCTACCTATTCTCAGAAAAGAGACAAAACCACAAACTCACACCAACACCCACAACGGCACCTCCTTCCCCCAAGTATGTTGGTGAATATATTGAGTGTCCTCTTACTGGTGGTCCATACTATGTTCCCCCAAAATGGCCTGTTCTGTCTCAGATCTGGTCTCCTTCGCCAACTCTGTGAAGTTGTCAGGAGCCATGGTTGAGCCACTACCTGCTTTCTCAGAAAAGGCTCCTCTTCAGAGGTCTCCTGGCATTTGGCCATTATCACTTCAGTAGGTACCAACAAAGACTGACTCTGTCCTTGGTAAATCCAAACAATTGAGACCACTGGGACTGGGACTGGGACTTACTCTGGGTGCCTGGCTTCCTGGATCCCAAGTTCAGAGTGTTCCATCACCAAGGAAGTGTGTACTGATATTTGCTTCTAAGGGTCCCAGGAGATGGAGACTGCCCCTACTTTCTGTGACAGTTTCACAAGTTAGAATGGTATATCAACAATAGGCACCCAGGAACAGCTCTTCTCACAGGCCTGGTTTGGTCCATCTTCTCTATATTAAGAAGAGAAAGGCTGATTCAGATACATCTCTTCATCCTGACCCGGTTGTTTAACATTGAAAATGACTTTTGCTCTCTCAGGTCCTTCATAGCTGCCTTCTTCTCCATGTATCATTTCTGCATGGACCTTTGAGGTTCTCATCAGGTGGAAGATACCCTACAATCCAGTATTGGAAGACCAACTCTCTCCCTGATCTTCTGTAAAGTTAGATTGAGGGAACAGTGTATGGTTAGGGTTAACAACATGTTCGATTGGGTTAGGAATAATTCTGCAGGATGAATAATGGTTATGGGAACATGTGATATTTACAAAATATACAGTTGAAATATAGGTATGAAAACAGAAATCTAGGTAAGATTTGATGCCCAGAAGGGCATTGGGCCCTTGATTGGGATACTTAGCTTTGAATTAATTTCTGCACAGATGTCTCAGATAAATCAATATACAATGGTATAGGATATTGTACCTTGGATGATTGAATGTCGAAGAGAACATGCAGTCAAAATTGGGATAGTCGGTAGGATTAGAAAGATAGACGGTAGTTTTAGAAAGATGAGTGAGTATAGGATTTGGACAAAATGGTCTTTAGCAATAGGGTTTCATGTAGAGAGTGAATGTAAATGACAGCACATGTTAAGAGGCAGTCACAATGATGAACTGGGGAAAATATATATCAATAGAGACATTAGGAAATCAGGCAAAGTATAAGGTGAGTAATAGGATTAGACATTTTCAACAGGTTTGAGGTTGAATATATAATCTTAGGAAGAAACAAATATGTAGTCACCAATAGGATCCACATTTGAGAGCAATAGGCAAACTGGACATGGATGATTTTAGTAATCCATGTTCAATTTCCATTTAGGCTTTAGTAAAATCATAAGTGTGACATTTGCTTTTTGTTTCCAGAATATTACTGTGATAAAATGTATATGTAGATCAGGTGACATGAGTATTTCTTTCACCATTTCTAGGAACAGTATTTTGAAGACGTGTAAATTAGTATTTTGAATACAAATAGGTGTACACTGTGTCTATGAATATAGAAATAATGCATGAATAGACCATACTGTGAATAAATAATATAACTGGTTCCAACTTAAATAATGGTTCAAATTGATATCTGAAAATATACAGGAAACCTTATATTGATATATATCCATTCATTCAAACCAGTTATACATCTAATGGTAATATTAGGGTTATGGTTTATCATGAAGAATGTGTGAGTTTTGCTTCAAAAGTAATTGTGGAAATCGAAAATAATGTGTTTGGAAAGAAGTCTCATGAAAAGACCAGTCATGTAACCTGGAGGAATACATGTGTTCTGAAGCAGGAAGTGATTGAAAGTGAAACAAAAGCCTTTAAATTTGTGAACTTTTGGATGAAATATATATCTTATGATGTGCATAAACTGAGGAAACAGTAATGTACAAGTGTTGAAAAAAAATGAACGTCAAAATACACATCATGTCCTATAGAAATCTACTTGCATTTATATTAACCTGGGTCAATTAGTGTAAAAATATTAGGATATGTATGCACAATTCACTTAACTTAGTTTTCAGTACTAGGAAACAAATACGTATTTCAGGAGGATGAATATGTCTTAGAATAATCTTATGAAAAGTTGATTATAAATACGCACTTAAATATTAATGAATTTAGGGAGTACATAATAAGATACATTTATTTCATATTTTGAAAACTCTGGAGAGTGTATATATATATATATATATATATATTAAAATACACACACAGAAATTAAAAAGTATTAATATAAAAGCCAAATGAAATTCACCATGAAATATATATCATCCACAGATCTAAAAATATTCATTTTACTGAACATGAATTTATGTATAATGTTGTTCAGCTAGGATACTCACTCATAGGTTGAATTTTCAGTTTCAACAGTGTTTAACAGGAGTGATCTCTTCTCACAATTTGTATCTGCCAAGTGAGCCACCTCACAAGAATGTACGTGTGGTACCAGGTAGGATTCTATATGTGCATATAAAAATATATGTGCTGAATAGGCTACAGAGAAATGGAGACATGAATTCACATATTTGTTAACTTTAAAAACACATGGAGAAGTGTTTCAACAAAAAAATGACTAGATTTAAAACTCCTACCATATATAATGCAAAAGGAATGTCCAAATGTTAACCTTGCATCCTCTGAACTACTTGTATTTCAATTTGGTTTGGTCTATTTTTATCCATCATAATAGGATTTGTAGTCAGAGTCTAGTAGGGAGTGGGTTACTATGAGGGATTCAGTATTTTGAATGAATAATTGGAAAATGAATCCAATGTGTATGCAAATATGTGCTACAAAAAAATCTTCCCACTCTCATCCAGAACAATGCCTTGACATTACCTTAGCCCCAAGTAAGATACAATTAGAGGAGAAGAGTTAGAAAATCTAGGAATACATATCTGGAATGGAAAATGCTCTGGAGTTCACAACACTGGAGGTGGTAGTGGAGTTTCCAAAAGTAATGGAGACTGTAAAAACTCCACAAACATGGAAGTGTGCAGGCCTCAAGACATCTGGGAAACTGTCTTTGAGGTTGTACACTTGAAATATATGTTGTTTTCAGGAGCTTTAGCTTCCTTTTTAGTGAGACCATTAAAGCTGTGTATGCATCTGTTACATGGAGGACATGGTTTCTTATTTTCCAATGAACATGAGGTAGCAGTGCTGAATTCTCTCTTTGTGGGTTTACAGTGGCCACTGGGGTCTAAGAATCTTTCCGTGTAGACTGTGAAGCCATTTGGTCATTCTCCAATTTTGTTGTGTTTCTTGTTGCTGCACTGGGAGTTTGGTATTTGCTTCACAAAATACAAGGAGTTCCACTGGGACACAGTGCTGGAGGGAGTTCTGTCACGTGTGGTGTGTAAGGGTCTGCAGGAGAATGCACCAACCAGGCTTCTACGCCACATTGCTTGCCCCCTTGACCGTAGCAACTTGATTCTGAACATTGCCCTGAAAACTCTCCATCTAACAAGATGGCTTAATATACAAAGGTATGCTGGCTGCACCATGTCAGTCACAAGCATTTGGAAGCCAAAGTAAGATCCACATGACACCACCACAGATGTTTTATCACACAACTGCACACCACAGCTCTGGGCCCACTACTCAGCAGGCTCCACCATACTGGCAGCTCTGTTCTACACCATTTTCATGAAACCCAGTCAAGGAAGGCACTGTCTGGTACACTCTTGATCAGCAACAGGACATACAAAGGTTCTCCAGTGCCACCTGGTCGTGGAAATTTCAAAAAATTTCATGGTATTTATCTAGACATTTTTCAAGGATGAAGTTGGAGAAACTGTGGGTTTCAATTCATTCAGGAACCATTAAATTTTTAGGAAGCACATTTCAAGGAAAACTCTGGAGAATTTTCAGAGGCAAGTCTTCCCAAAGAGTGGCCAAAAGGCCACATGAAGCCAGGCCCATTGAGGTCTACAATGTGAGGTCCATGTGTGTTTTGACTGTCAACAATGGCTGCCAAGTCTTTCAGAATAAAATCATGTGATGTCCTGGCTGAGATTGACAGTGCTTGGTGAATAGCCACCCCAGGCTTAGATCTCAGTTTCCAATGGCGACTCTCATGCATGGCCGCCTAAAATCCCAACACAATTAATGGCAATACTTCTCTGAGGTCAGTTCCAGAACTCAGTCTTTAAGGGGAATCGCACCAGAATTCCAGCCCAGGTGGACCCAGGATTCTCTTCTAACCACCAACAATTGACCACAATTAAAACCAAAAAACTCCCACATGGCCCTCATCTTCTTCAACATAGACACTCTGAATAACCTCTAGCTAGAGGTTTCCATGACGGGCGCAGCCCAAGACAGTGTCCAAAATAAGCTCCCTTGCCCCTCATTTGCCTAAAGTCAGAGTGGACTAGACACCATTCCTGTGAACCAAGAGTGATCAAATAGCCCTTCTTTAATACTGCTCTGCTTCTCCAGTTTGAGGCCAACTGACTGGTATAGATTCTTTATGTGAATTGGTGTCCTGAGAAAACCCAAGCACCTATTGGCTAGCCTCTGCAGAGATTTGAAGAACTGGTTTGACCCAACGGATCCCTATTCTCACTTGATGGAGGTCAGGAAGCTTACAGAGGAAGGCGAGAGACTTCATCCACAATGACTGCTCTTTTGGCCATTTTGGTTTTGGATGCACACTTGGAAACTTTCTTTAGATCCATCAGGTGCTGAGAATCTAAGCCACTGCCTCACAGAGGGCAAAGAGGCTGATTCAGCCACATCCATTTCCAAAGCAATTAAGCAAAGAGCCACAGGTGACGCCCATCCTTTTCCATTTGAAAACTGATTTCTTCAGGTTTCACACAGGGGTGGCCTGAGGCAAACACGTTCCTGACATTCAGGACAACAGAACAATAGGTAAGCAAAAGTCCAAAGTAGTATTTCTCCACTGAGACTTTACTGGTCGCACTGATATCTGAGTTTTCTGAGATACTCTCATTCCCTTCAGCTATCCAGTACATGATCATGTCACAGAGCTTGGAGGTGGTACATATCTTGGAAATAATACCATGAGGCTTTTCTGGAGAGTGGCCAGTATTCAGGAAGAAAAGAGGAACTTAAGAAGATAATAGGTGTTGCCCATCCATAAGGCAAGCAGCTATTTATTCTTTAATTTGGCGAGATGAATACTGGGAAGCTTTCTACTAGACAGGACACAACCATTGATGAATTCTCTTTTCAAATGTCTACAAAAACGGATTCAGTGGGATACACAGACATAGAAACACTCGCGTTGTCAAATGACTTTCTAGAAACATTCCAGTCTAAACAAACAAACCGCCTTTCCTACCTATTCTCAGAACATGAGACAAAACCACAAACTCACACAGACACCCACAACGGAATCTCCTTCCCCCAAGTATGTCTGTGAGTATCCTGAGTGTCCTCTGACTGGTGGGCCATACTATGTTCCACCAAAATGGCCTGTCCTATCTCAGACCTGGACTTCTTTGCCAACTCTGTGAAGTTGTCAGGAGCCATGGTTGAGCCACTACCTGCTTTCTCAGAAAAGGCCCCTCTTCAGAGCTCTCCTGGCATTTGGCCATTCTCACTTCAGTAGGTACTAAGAAAGACTGACTCTGTCCTTGGTAAATCCAAACAAATGAGACCACTGGGACTGGGACTGGGACTGGCTCTGGGTGCCTGGCTTCCTGGATCCCGAGTTCAGAGAGTTCCATCACCAAGGAAGTGTGATAGGTCACTTCCTTCACGAACTGAATGAGGTCACTGGGTTGGCAACCACTTTTTCCTAACAGTTGCTTCCAAGGGTCCCATGAGATGGAGGCTGCCCATACTTCCTGTGACACTTTCACAAGATAGAATGGTATATCAACCATAGGCACCTGGGAACAGCTCTCCACACAGGCCTGGTTTGGTCGATTTAATCTACATTAAGAAGAGAGAGGCTTTCAGACACATCCCTTCATTTTGACCAGGTTGTTTTACATGGAAGTTGACTTTTGCTCTCTCAGGTCTTTCATAGGTGTCTACATCTTCTTCAGGGATCATTTCTGCACGGAACTTTGAGGTTCTCAGCAGGAGGAAGATCCCCTACATTCCTGTATTGTAAGACCAACAATATCCTTGTTCTTCTGTTAAGTTATATTGAGGAAATATTGCATGGTTAAGGGTAATAACAGGTTCGATTTGGTTTAGGAATCATTCTGCAGGATGAATTATGGTATTGGGAACCTGCGATATTTACAAGAATATACTGGTGAAATATAAGTATGAAAACAGAAATCTAGGTAATATTTGAGAGTGAATGTAAATGTCAGCACATATGAAAATTCAGTCACAATGATGAACTTTGAAAAATATGTAGAAAAGCAGATAATAATAGAGACTTTACAAAATCAGGCAAAGTATAAAGTGAGTGATAGGATTAGACATTTTGAACACTGTTGAGTTTGAATATATAATCTTAAGAAGAAACAAATATGCAGTGACCATTAGGATTCACATTTGAGAGCATTAGGAAACCTGGACATGGATGCTTTTAGTAATCCATGTTCACTTTCATTTTAGGCTTTGGTACAATCATAAGTGTGACCTTTGCATTTTTTGTCCAGAATATTACTGTCATAGAATGTATATGTGGATCAGATGACATGAGCATTTCTTCAAGCATTTCTGGAAGTAATGTTTTCAAGACCTATAAATTACTATTGGGGGTAAAAGAGGTGTACCCTGTGTCCATGAATATAGACATAATGCATGAATAGACCACATTTTGAATAAATAATTTAACTGTTCCCACTTTAAATAATGGATTGAATTAATATATGAAATATTATAAGAAATCTTGTATTGATATAATATCATTCATTCCAACCAGTAATACATCTATATGTAATATTAGGGTTATGATTATCATGAAAGGTGTGTGAGTATTGCTTCAAAAGTGATCATAGAAATCTAAATTAATGTGTTTGGAAAGAAGTCTCATAAAAAGACCAGTCAAGAAACATGGAGGAATACATGTGATCTGAAAAAGAAAATGAATGAAAGTGAAACAAATGCCTATAAACTTGCGAACTTGTGGATGAAATATATATCCCATGATGTGAATAAATTGAAGAAATAGTAATGTACCAGTGTTGAATAAAATGAACATCCAAATACACATCATGTCCCATAGGAATCTACTTGCGTTGATGTTAAACTAGGTCAGTTACTGTAGAAATATTAGGATTTGTATGCACCATTCACTAAAGTTAGTTTTCAGTACTAAGAAACAAATATGTATATCAGGAGAATGAATATTTTGAGAAAACTCTTGAGAAAATTTGATTATAAATCCACATACTTGAATATGAATGAGTTAAGGGAGTGTATAATAAGACACATATTTCATATTTTGAAAAATCTGGAGTATATATATATATATATATATATATATATATATATATATATATACACACACACACACAAACACACACAGACATTAAAAATAGCATAATATATGCTATATGAAATTCACCATGAAATTTATATCATCCAGAGATCCAAAAATATTTATTTTATTTAACATGGATTTATGTATAATGTTGTTCAACTAGGAAGCTCACGCATAGGTTGAATTTTCAGTTCTAAAGCGTTTAGGAGGAGTGATCTCTTAAAATTTGTATCTGCCAAGTCAGCCACTTCACAAAAATGTACGTGTGGTATCAGGTAAGATTCTATAATTTCATGTAAAAATACACGTGCTGAATAGACTACAGAGACAGGGAAACAGGAATTCACATATTTGTTAACTTTAAAACACATGGAGAAATATTTTAACAAATAATTGACTAGATTTATAACTCCTACCCTAAATAATGCAAAAGGCAATTCCACTATACACCATGCCTTCTCTGAACTGCTTGTATTTCTATTTATTTTGGTTTATTTTTCTCCATCTTATTAGGATTAGTTGTCAGAGTCTAGTAGGGTAAGTGTTAGTGTGAGGTATTCAGTATTTTGAAAGGAAAATTGGAAAATGAATCCAATGTGTATGTAAATATGTGGTACACAAAAATCTTCCCACTCTCATCCAGAACAATGCCTTGACATTACAATCGCGCAGAGTAAGACACAATTAGAAGAGAAGAGTTAGAAAATCTGTGAATAAATATCTGGAATGGAATATGCTCAGGAGTTCACAACCTTGGAGGAGGTAGAGGAGATTCCAAAAGTAAGGGACAGTGTAATCATTCCAAAAACATGGAGCTCTGCTGGCGTAAAGACTTCTTGAGAAACTGCCTCTGAGGGTGGGCACTTGAAATATATGTTGTTGTCGGGAGCTTCAGCTTCGTTTGTAGTGAGACCATCAAATCAGCGTCTTCATCTATGTGACCTGGAGGACATGGTTTCTTATTTTCCCTGAACATGAGTCAGCAGTGCTGAATACTCTCTTTGTAGGTAAACTGTGGACACGAGGGGCTAAGTGTATCCACATGGGCCTGTGAAGCTATTTGGTCATTCTCCACTTTTCGTGGTGTTTCTTGCTGCTGCACTGGGAGTTTGGTATTTGCTTCACGAAATACAAAGAATTCAACTGTTACTCTGTGCGTGAGGGGGTTCTATCACGTGTGGTGGGTCAGGGTCTGCAGGAGAATGCACCTAACAGGCTTATATCCCACATAGTTGCCCCCTTGACCATAGCAACCTGATTCTAAATATTTCCCTAAAACCTCTGCATATAACAAGATGCCTTTACATTGAAGGGACTGCTGGCTGCAACACATCAGTCACAAGCCATTTGGAAGCCAAAGGCAGATCCACATGACCACACCGCAGATGTTTTATCACACACCTGCCCACCAATGCTCTAGGCCCACTCCTCAGCAGGCTCCAACTTCCTGGCATCACTGTTCTGCACAATTTTTATGAAAACCAGTCAATCAAGGCACTGACTGCTATTCTTATGATCGGCCACAGGATATCCAAAGAATCTCCAGTGCCAACTTGTCATGGGAATTTTAAAAATTTCATGATATATTGACCTAGCCATTTTTCAAGGATGAAGTTGGAGGCATTCTGGAACTATTAAATGGTGAGGAAGCTCATTTCAATGAAATATCTGGAGATCTCTCACAGGAAAGACTTGCCAAAGAGTGGCCAAAAGGTCACATGAATCCAGGAACATTGAGGTCTACAATGTGAGGTCCATGTGTGTTTTGACTCTCAACAATGGTTGCCAAGTTTTTCAAACAAAATCATGTGGTATCCTGGCTGAGATTTCCAGTGCTCTGTGAATAACTACCCTGGGCCTAGATCTCAGTTTCCAAGGGCGACTCTCATGCGTGGACTCCTAAAATTCCAACACTATTCATGGCAATACTTCTCTGAGTTCAGTACGAGAACTCAGTCTTTATGCAGAATCCCACCAAAGTTCAAGCCAAGGTGGACCATGTAATCTCTACTAACCGCCACAAAAATGACTACAATTAAAACCAAAACACTCCCACATGGCCCTCATTTTCTTCCATACAGACACTCATCATAACCTCTGGCTGGAGGTTTCCGTGAGGGGTGCAGCCCAAGACAGTGTCCAAAATAAGCTTCCTTGCCCCTCATTTGCCTAAAGTCAGAATTTCCTGGACACCCTTCCTGTGAACTAAGAGTGATCAAATAGGCCTGCCGTTTATTTTGCTCTGCTTCTTAAATTTGAGGCCTACTGATGGTGGGATTTAGATTCTTCATGTGAATTGGAGTCATGAGAAAACCCAATCACCTATGGGCTAGAATCTGCAGGGCTTTGAAGAACTTATTTGTCCCAAAGGAGGCCTATTCTCACTTAATGGAGGTCAGGAACCTTACCACGGAAGGAGAGAGACTTCATCCACAATGATTGCTCTTTTGGACATTTTGCTTTTGGATGCATACATGGGATCTCTCTTTAGATCCATCAGGTGCAGAGAATCTAAGCCACAGAATTACACAAGGCCAAGAGGCTGATTAAGACATATCCCTTTCCAAAGCAATTAAGCAAAGAGCCACAGTTGATGCCCCTTCATTTGCAGTTGAAAACTTTTCTTCAGGCTTCAAAAAGGGTGGCCTGAGGCAAAGACTTTCCTGACATTCAGGGCAACAGAACATTAGGTAAGGAAAAGGCCCAAAGCATGGTTTCTCCACTGAGTCTTTACTGGTCACACTGATATCTGAGTTTTCTGAGATGCTCGCCATGCCCTTCATTTAACCAATACATGGCCGTGTCACAGAGCTTGGAGGTGGTACATATCTTGGACACAAAACCATGAGCCTATTCTGGAGAGTGGCCAGAATTCAGGAAGCAAACAGTAACTTAGGAAGATAGCAGGTGTTGCCGATCCATAAGGCAAGCCGCAGTCCATTCATAAATTGGGAAGGATGAATGCTGGGAAGCTTTCTACTAGACAAGACTCATCCATTGATGCATTCTCTTTGCTAATGTCTACAACCACTGACACAGTGAGATACGCAGACATAGAAACACTCGCCTTTTCATACGA